>NC_141627.1:29340716-29640716 GCF_047967505.1 Dipteris shenzhenensis
CTAGCCGCTCACTTTGTCTTCACATGAAGAACAGAGATGGCAAAAAGCTGTGAATGACACAACTATATTTTTAGAGGATTCACTCAATAAATCATGATGCTTCAAAGAAACCTTGAAGTACTTTTGCCTTGTAGCACACTAGGTGCATGCATCAATTGGCACAAATCAATTGGATTTTTGGTCAGTGATGCAAACATAGAAAGATGGGGACTTGAGCTAGGTTTTAAATGGTTAGAGAGAGGCACTACCACCAAATATGCGAGATGCCATAGTTTGCTCCAATCCTTAAGAACATCAGGAGCATGCTACTTGATTGAATCTTCACTATTTTGGACTTAGCCTCTACAGCCCTTGCCATTAATCAGGTTTTATTAGCCTCTTCTTGGTGAGCACGCGCACACACACACACACACATGCATCCATTTATGTATGTATATGTATAGATTGCATCAGCTATACCCCTTGACTAGATTTAGGGAGCAGATCAAAGTGAGGGTGTTCATTGCTTAGGAGTCTTCGTAGGCATAAGCGTTCTTTCACATATTATTTGCATCCTTTGGGACAGGAGGAGAGAGTTCTATATGAGGCTGCAAAGGGTTGGAGATGAGTCAAATTGACAAAGCAAGAGCCTATCGACAATGCTATTATTTACATGATTAGAGTAATCAGCTTCAACAATGGCCGATGGTGGTTAGATCCTTTTGCCAATTGCTTTCCATAGGTTATCCTTGGCATCTTTGGCTCTATGGCTCTATTGTGGATAGTGAATGCTAACCCTAGCACTTATCATAAGACCATGGAGAGTCGCATTGGATTAATGTAACATCTCTTTATAAGACAGTATTGTTCTTTGATTACACACTAAAAAATGCAAGGCAAGGCTACTTCAAGGCCTGAATTGGATATAGCACATGGGAGACCTTTGGGTGGGTACCCACCTAAAGAGCCCATTAGGAGACCTATGGCATCACCTTGCCCATGCACATCCATTTTTGGAGACTATGTAGGCCCTACAAACTTATTCAGCTCTTCTAGTATTGTGGATTCTTGTCAATGCCTAGAGATAAACTTTCCAGTTAGATCCCAGATGCTCATAATGCTTCATAGCCTTAGAGTCAATTCAACATTGAGTTCAACATTGCATATGGGGTTGTAGAGAGGCCCAAAGGCTTTAGAAGGGCATTGCACACTTGTTTGGTCGGATTAGGAACTACATTACTTGGGGATCTAATGCCTGTCTCACATATTCAGGCCCCAAGAAGTAATATGGAGAAACAAATTTGAATAGGCCATTCTCATCAATAGAGGAGTCCCTCATCTTATCACTCTAGATGTAGTGCCTATTCCTTCGCATAGACCTCAACCCTTTTCTACACTATGCTTGGGAGATCGTTGCTAGTCTTAGTTCAAGGTAGATTTGGAGATTGAGATGCATAGAGGCCTTGGGTGAGATTCATACCTTTTCCTTTAGTAACTCAATGATCAGGCATGATCTTGTACACCTGGGATAGGATTCAACGCTTCTCACATACTACATTGGCCAGGAGAGCTTCTACCAAAAGAGAGTAGAATTATTGTTTATTCTTCACATATACATCCACAAGAGAGAGTCACAAGGCCTTCATGGAACTTTCACTCTCAGTATTGGTTACGGTAGCCTCATTGTTTTCTTCTTGATTTTTTACATGAGATTTAATACTGATTCTATGTATTTTGATCTTGATCATACTTAATAGTTCACTTTTTTGAAAAAATGTGATAGAAAGCTACCATCTAAAACTCAAATAGAACTCCACCTTTCTGTACTTATCATTAAAACATTCTCACTCTCTTTTTTTTCTGTAAGAACTCCATTCTCACACCCTCACAAATATTATGCATCTTTGTAAAATTCCCCTCCTTGATCGAGTATTATGGTCGACTAGTTGTCTGAATAGCCCCATTGAACCATGTCCATAAAAATAGACTCACTTCAATCTCTTTACAATTTGTTATTATAATACATTTTTTGCAAATTGGAAAATTTAGTCCACACAAGATCCCCCCCCCCCCTTAATATTGTAAGATTGAAATTTGCTTTACTTTTCGATCGCTTCAAGAGGTTTCGTGCATCTTCTTTCTTAAGACTATTCCAATGGAAAATAAAGGTAAAATTTTGTTTGAGCTTGAAAAAAATTTTGTTGCTCAAGAAAATATCGCGCAAGAACTAAAGTCCTTGATGAGGAGTGGTGGGAGGGGCCCATAAAATTCATGAATTAGTTAGGCGAGCACGTGATAGGGGCAAATAGAGAGACAAGGCTAGAGTGGCTGGTTTGATAGGGGAGGGTGAAGAGAAAGGCATGCAAGGTCGTACGAATGGAGAGACAAGGGAGAGTGGCTTGTTTGATAGAAGAGGAAGTGCATGTAAGGGAAGAATGGAGAGACAAGGGAGAGGAGAGGAGAGTAGGTAGGTGGAGTGAATAAGGTGATGGGAGAAAGGGCTGAATTGGAAGCAAGGTAAGGGTAGAAGGGGTTGGACCTTGAGTCAAGGTTATTCACTCTGTGTTATCCTTAAAGTCAAGTAGGAAATACATTTTTAAAATCAGTTTCATGTCACATCCAAACGACCTTTCTTTATTAAATGTACTGACGTATAAATTTTGCAAACCCTTAGCAAAACCCCATTCCTTTCCAGTGGTATCGTAAAAGATTGAGCACAAATGATGAATACACACTCGCACTTTTCCAGAAAGGTCTGATAATTTGAAAGACTAAGCAGCCCCAAGAAAATCCTGCAGTGGTGGACATTCTCATCCATTTTTGTAACACACAACCAGCCAAATGCATCTGTGTAACTGTTCCTGCTAGTTTGTTTCTTGCCAAACTTGGTTATTTGGGATGGATCCGAGGATGCACATGAAATCATGCTGCAGCTACTGCAGGTTTGCTGCCAGTCAACTTTTGTAATAGTGTCTCAGAGTACCCAGGGGAGTAATAATGTACAATCTCTATGGGGTAATAGGTGTTAATACGGTCGACATATTCTTTTAGTTCACTACCAGGTTCCAGGGGCAGCCGTTGAAGCTTCTCAAAACCTCCTGATGTCACAAACTTGGTCCTTGCATCAGGGTCATTGGGTAGAATTTTGGCTAACTGAGCAACAACAAATTTCAAAATGCCTTCGGGCAGTCGTGGGCCCTGCAAGAAAAACAAAGGTCTTAAAAGTTACTGTTCACTGTTGATTGCTGTGGCTCAATTAGTGCTGAATACACTTTGCAATGATAGAATGGCATCGAAGAGAATCCTTGGGTATTGTGACCATTCAGACCAGCACTATCTTACCTGGAGCAAAGAATCAAGAGCAGGGAGATGTGTAAGGTGATCTGTTGTTGCTTTCAATGCCCGCTTACACTTGTTTTGGAGATCCTCACTGCTACTTGGGGAAAGGAAAGTTGCTACTAATTTTGGAAGAACACCAGCCTCAGCAATTGCTAGAGCATGAACAGGACTATGCCTTCCTATCTGTCCTAAGGACCATGCACTGGCACTCTTAATGTGATCTTCTTGTTCGTTACTTAGTGCATCAAGAAGAGGAGTGATGCCATTTGATGCTATAATGATGTTTGCCAGGGTTTCATCAAATGCTGCAATGTATCCAAGTGTCATAATACCTGCAGATAGATAAACCAATGTATCCAATGTCTCTCTCTCTCTCTCTCTCTCTCTCTCTCTCTCTGTGAAAGATTGAAAAAAAGAAACAGACATGGTTAACCATGAAATTTTCCCAATGGTTGGTAATGTAATAAAATAATTCCCATATACAAAGCTGGTAGGAAAAAAAAAAAGGAAAGAACTCCAAGACCATCATTTGAAGTTGTCTGATGGGGCCAAGCTTTTTGCGGCTCATCGTATGGACACCTTATACACAATTATGCTGCAAAAGGATGAGGCTGTTGTAACCAATCTGAAGAGGGGAAGTGCCATGAAGGCCTCTCTCCTGGCCACTGCAGCCTGTGAGGAGCCTCGAATCTTACCCTAGGTGGCCATGAAGGCGTGTAGATCACAGGAAGTGTCTGGAATAAAAATGTGTGAGTCTCATCTAAGGCCTCTGCTCTGCAACCCCAAATGCAATAATGAATGGAGTCTGAGGCTAAGAAGCATCAGGGCATCTGGAATCTGTACCAAATGTCTGTCTCCAAGTGTTGACCAGGAGTCTACCAAACTGGAAGGGCAAGAAGAACATGGAAATCTGTCTGCATTCTGGACAGACAGTGTAGTCAAAGAAGGAAAGTTTCCTAAAGGGAGCTGTTGCCTCAATCTAATGCCACTCTCCAAGGTCCAATGCTAGGTGCTGGACAACCACAATAAGAGTCATAAACACCAATGATGACCCATGACAAGGGATCTATCCATCATCTCTGATCGTGTGAAGCATAGCATCCTCAATTGGTTTCTGCCCAGTCAGTCGAAACTCTCTGACCTTATCGAGATCTGTCTCGACCCAATCCCAAAGGATGAAGGTAACCTATAAAGGAACACAGGTCTAAGAAGACACATAGCCACCTAACTTCTATGCCCCAAATCTGGTCTACTCCTTGATTGAAGCAAGTCAAGGAGTAAAGTTATGTCAATCAGCAGTGTGTGTCTGCAAGCGTCTTGCAATAGTGTGATGCTCACGCAAGGCCATCTCTTTGAAGGCTCTCCAGAATCCACGGTGGAGGTGCCTTGTAAGTCCTCTGTGATAATGTGACACTCAGGCAAGGCCATACCCACATTGGAGTTGGGGGGCCCCTCTCCCACCTAAACCAATGCATTCCACATGAAGGTCTGTCTGTTCCTCTTATCCTACGTGTGAGGAGGAACCCATAAGAGGGATGCTTGCCAAGCTCTGATGATCTCGCTGCCAAGGGAGTAAAAGAGAGGAGTCTAATATGGGCATCCATGAAGATCCATCTCATTCTTGGCATCCAATCACTGCCTTTGTAGGGAGCGCACACTTTTTTTTCCCCCCAAGAAAGAGACTTCTAGTAAGTAAGAGAAAAAACCTGCGAGAGCAAGCTCAAAGCGGAATACATCATGAAATCATGAGGATAAATAAACCCCCTCAAAGTGAGGTGGAAAACGAGGCTGAAAGTGCCACCTCAACCCTGTAGAAGTCTCAAAGAAGAAAGGAGAATCCTTCCATTCCCTGAAGAAAGAAGCCCTCCTAGCTGAGGCTGCATGGGAGTCTCCCTGCATACTCGTCCATACGGCCATCAAGGTATGTACGGTGTCTGTCCAGATACTAGCCAATGTGTGCGAGGGATGAGTTCCCTCCAATGCCTTTGTACATCTGGCTCTCCAGATATGCCAGGCTGCTATGCTCGCTAGAATCTCCCAAGAGGTATCCACAGAGGCATGTATAGCTGCAAAAGGAAGGTGTGGTATCACATCCAAAGAACATGACTCAACCTGATGACGTCGAATCGAAATGGCCCGAGAGAAGTGAAGTCTCTCATAGAATACCTGAGGCCCTGTAAGAGAAAGCCAAGCCATTGAGCCCCATGTCATAAAGAATGGGGAGTGGGCAAAGTGACTGAAAATCTTGGCTACCCCCTTCCAAATCATCCTCGCATGTCTGCAATCCCATAAGCAATGTTGAATAGTCTCCAAAGCAGAGAGGCAACGAGGGCAAGTAGGGTTGACTCCGAACCTGGATCTCCAAAGGTTCACTGCAATCCCACCATGGATAGAAAGCCAAAAGAAGAGAGTGATCTTTCTATTCCTGTGGGATTTCCAGAGTCTCTTCCAGAAGCACCTCTGCAATCCGCAGTGATATCAAATGCGTCAATCCACTCCCACTCTCCAGGGTCCCACTGCAAATACCTAATGGGAACTCCCCCGTAGAGCCAAAGCCTCCAAGATCCGGTGGAGAGGAGTAGCCGGGGGTCTGGGTCGAGGAACCACTTTGAATCTGATTCCTGCACCAAAAGACCTACAACCCTGATAGGCTGAAAAGCAGACTCAAGCAAGATGTCCAATGTGGACCTGAGCAATCTGCCACCATCATGCACACTAAAAACCAAAGCATCCTCATGTGCATCTCAAAAGGCCAAAACCTGAAGAGGAACACCGCCTCTCGTAAAAGTATCTGCCCAAGTGAAGCAAGTGAGTGGCATATCATCTGTGTCTACCTAATCCGCTGGAAGGGCTGCCTCAATCTACAAGATCCTCCCTGCACTCCCTCTGAGATGTCCTGTCAACTGAGATTTGGTCTCCTCTGGAAGCGTGCGGAAAGCTTTGCATGACCCCAATGATGATGCGGGTCCCCTCTCCGAGAGCTCCTACCTGGACCACCTCATGTAGAGTGAGGCACCAAGTGGTCTGCCATGATCATCCAATATACTGTCATTCCACATGATCGGTTGCCTATCAATCTCTTCATAAGAGGAAGGAGGAATCCTTCAAAGAGTGCTCCTGAAACTTGCCCATGCTTTCAGTATGGCAACCATGAGAGGGGACGAAGGTGATCTGAGGTGTGCTGTGGTAAAAATCCACCTAATACTGCTCATCCAGTCTCCTCTTGAAGAAGGTGTGCACATCTGTATGCTACTTATAAGAAATGCCTTCCACGGCTCCTACCCTGGCATAAGTCCCCGCACCACCATCTTGCAGAGTAAAGCTCTGCACTGTAAATCTGGATTAATAATATTGAGAGCCCCTTCCTGTGTAGGGAGGATGAGGGTCTCCCAAGCCACCCTGGCTAACGCATCTGCTGTGCCATCAAGCCCACTCCAAAGAAAATTTTTGATCGGTCTCTTGATCTCAGTGATGCAGTCCCTAGAACGGCACCAGCATGAACAAACAAACTAGGCCGCGGCCAAGAGGACCTAGTTGACCACCGTAACTCTAAAGGCAAGATCCAGCTTGGCTAAGCTCCAAAAAAGTGATGCTCTCCAACACGGGAGCAAACTGCTGCGTGGAAGAAATATCCAAGCCGACCTGACAGCCTAGATACCTGACAGGCACACCCCTCTGAACCCAAGTCAATCCTATGTCAAGCCCCCAAACTGGAGTGTCCTCATCACTGATCCAAAAGCCATTGGATTTATGCCAATTTATCTGCGTCCCCGCCACCAAGCAAAATAAATCCAATGCTGTCTTGAAAGAAGTGAGCGTCTGTGGTGTGGCATCCAAGTAAACTGCTGTGTCATCTGCCAACTCACTATCAAGTAGCTCCTCTTCCCTTCTGATGGGAAGTCTCAGCCCAAAGATGTCAGCTTGAGATCTAACATAGATACTCATAGCTTCAGCCACGAACAAAAAAAGGAAAGGAGCAAGGGGGCATCCTTGACGGACTGATCTGGAAATCTGAAATCTCTCACCCCTTACCCCACCAATAAGTACTTGGCTATGGGCTGATCTGTACAAAGAGGAAACACCTCTGATCCAAGCATCAGTAAAGCCAAAACGTAGAAGGGTGCCCTCCAAAAAACCTCAATCTACTCTGTCGTAAGCTTTCTCAAAATCCAAGAGTAGAATGGCTAGATTCTGGCCGCTCTGCATGGCCCACTCTGAAGCTTCCAAAAAAGAGAGAATGTTATAAAAAATGCTTCTGCCATGCACAAATCCCGTCTGAGTGTCATGAATAAGATTTGGGAGAAGGGGCTGCAATCAGAGGCTGATTGCCTTGGCCAGAATCTTGTAACATGTCCCCAAAAGTGTGATAGGCCTCCACTGGGACACTAAATTTCTGCAACCTCCTTTCGGGATAAGGTGGATGAGACCCTCTGTGAGCGACCCGGGCATCTCGCCAGAGTCCCAAATGCCCTGTAGGGCTGATGTAATGTAGTCTCCAATCATATCCCGAAATGCAATGAAAAAAGAAGGGGTGAGGCCATCCGAACCTGGGCACTTGCCCTTGTGAAGAGCTGAAAGTGCAGTCCCGAACTCTGTGCTGGTGAAAGGTGCATCAAGCAAAACATGCATATCCAGTTTCACCAACAAGGGGATGCTCTGCCAAATAACCTGTCTAGCATCCTCTCTATCCCGTGTGTCAGGATCTGCAGTAAGAAGAGCGGCATAAAAATATGAAGCTATGCGCATGACATCATCTGGATTTGTCTGTAAAACCCCATGTGAGTCAATAAGCTGGGATACACTCTCTCTACTATTTCTAGGGCCAAGAGAAGAGAAAAAGTGTTTATTGACTCTGCCACCCATATGAATCCAGAAGGACTCCCATGCATGAAAGGCATACTCTGCTCTCTGATCAAGCAATATCTACTGATGAGCTCTTGCTGCAGCAAGGCGCTCCTGAATCCAAGCATCTGAAAGCCGTTTTTGCTCTTCCCTCTTCAAAGCTGCCAACTGCTGGTGAACACCAATCTCACGTCTGAGAATATCTCGTCTCCTGGTACAAGCAACTGAGTGGTAGAAGTCGCTAATACCAGAAAGGGCAGTAGCTACATGTGATAGATATGGCTGCCCACCCTAGACATGAGAAACCCATATCTGCAGGGCTGCCTCTGTAAGGTCCTCCTCTGAGGACAAGGCATCTGGAATCCTAATGCTGGCAGACCGGCCTCTCAAGTGAGGCCCTGAGATAGCCAGCACGACAAGAAAGTGGTCTGAAGTGGAAACCCCAGTAGCAATGCATACCGATTAGTGCCCAATCATCTACATAGAATCTGTCAATGCGTGCATGAATAGGCATCTGATGCCTCCTGTTCGACCAAGAGAACAGGAGGGACTGTGGCTGAATAAGAAAGGCATCGTCCAACCAAGTATCCCTGCCACAGTAGCGAAAAAGGAAGGCATCCCAAGCTGCTCTCTCCAAAGAGTGAAGTCCTCCTTCTTTACCCCCTTTTTTGTTTGATGGTAACTCAACCATGTTAAAGTCACCTCCAATGACCCATGAATCTGCAATGGGGGCCCAGGAGAGCAAATCCTTCCACATAATGACACGTTCCCCTCTAATGTTGGAGGCATACAAGTTAAGGAAACCAACCTTACGCCCTCCAGTCAAGAGAATAATTCACTGAGCCCTAGAGGGAATAATGACTCTGTGTCCAACAACTAAGGGGAGAACTGACTGTGAAACTAAAATAGAAGTGCCCCCCCTAGTGCCCAAGGCAGGCGACCAAAATGTATGGCCAAAAAGCAACTTGCCTGACTTGGCACAATCTCTAGAATCCACTTTGTGGGCATAATCTCTAGAATCCCGTTTGTGCTCCTGAATAAATAAGATATCAATGGAACCCCTAGTAACACCTGGATGAAGTTGATCCCGGATCAGCTGTCTGCCGCGGCGATGTGGGACACCACCTAGGCCCTGTATGTTCCAGCTAACAATCCTCATCAATGGGAGGATGTAGAGTGGAGGAACCAAGTAGCGGAAAATCAACAGGGGAAATAACCCTACCACCTAACGCCTGTCAACAGGAAACCCAATCACTAGCTCACCAAAAGTAGAGGACACAAACTACTCCTAAATCTGAAGCATCTGCCAGAGCTGAAAATGAGTTCTTGTGAATCAGGCCAGACATCGGAGTGCGAAGGATCCCTTCTGAGGGAAGAGGATCAATAGTGTAAACCATCCCCTTCCCCCTATCCAAGGGAGGAAGTGAGGACTGCTCTCAATCCAGTGTCTGCATGACCGCGGAGACCTCTACTGCCTCGAGGAGAGTGTCTGGCACCGCTGGTTCCAGGGGAGAAGCTGCAATTGGGGAGGAGGTCGAAGCATCTCAGACTGTGTGAGGTGAGACTCGAGGGATAGCCTGAGGTGAAGCAGAGTCCACTGGTGTATCCTCGTGAAATGAAGGAGGAATCTGCACACGAACCGGAACCCACTGGTATGCGATGGGTGCCCCTGCAGGTCGTGAGGCACCTGAGGTAGAAGGTGGCAGTACCAAAGGAGCGCTCAGTCGAGGAGCACTCTGGCGAGTAGGAGCTGCACCACCACCCTGAGGAGGGCCGCTATGTGGAGGTCGAGGAGCAGGTGCTGGACCTGTACCACCCCCCTGTCGAGGCCGAGGAGCAGGTGCTAGACCTGTACCACCCCCCTGTCGAGGCCGTGGGGCGGTAGTTGTACCAGAGGGCTTCTTGGGCCTTTTCTTCTTCTTGGGGCAATCCTTGGCAAAGTGTCCAATGGTCTTCCATATCCTGCACTGGTCCTGCCTGCCTGTAATCTCTACTCTCAAGCGAAAAGAGGAACCATCCGAGCGCTGGATCATAACATGGTCCATCGTGAGGTTGGGATCCTTATGGAGGACCCTAACTCTAACTACCCCATCAGCCTTGGTTGCCTCTGCTGCAGTCAACGGCAACCCCGTGGGATCTCAGCAACCGTGCCAAAATGCTCCCCAATAACAGAAAGGAGTCGATGGTAAACCTGGGGAAGCCCAGGAAATCTGATGAAGAGCGAAAAGATTTCCTTATCTGCCTCCACTGTGTCGAAACCAATATCAAAGGTGTCAAAGAAGATCTTCCTGTGTCCCAGGTGTAGAAATTCAGCTTTGAGCACGGTGCTCGCAGCATTTGGAGTGTCAAAAACAACCTGGAAAAAACCTCGTCCCAGAAGACAAACATCTAACAATTGTGGAGTGAGGTCTGGGGGGAGAGCCGCCAGTCTCTGGCTTGAGATTTGGAAGGGTGAGACCCGAAGATGCGTGCGAGCAATGTGGTAGAGCATTCAATCTCTACGTCCTTCTTGAGTTGCTGCAACTCGTCTTTAGAAAAAGTAATAGTTTTCGCGGTCGGTGGAGGTGGAGTAGGATTGGCCGATGAAATATCCATCGCCAATCGAGGTGAGGAGGCCAATTCATATACTTTTGAGGCTCCGTCCGCTCCAAAAAACGCTGCAGGAGAAGGAATAGGGGGGAGACAGGAAGAAGAGCAGGGGGGTAGAGGAGAGGGCTGAGGCGGGGGGATAGGGAGCGGGGAAGAGGAGAGGGCTGAAGCGGGGGGGAGGGAGCGGGGTAGAGGAGAGGGGAGTAGAGGGGAGGGGGGTAGAAGTGGGAGGTAGAGGCGGGGGGAAGGGAGCGGGTAGAGGGGAGGGGGGTAGAGGCGGGGGGTAGGGAGCAGGGTAGAGGGAGGGCTGAGGCAGGGAGCCGGGTAGAGGGAACGGGATGGGGGAGCAGGCTGAGAAGGGAGGGGGCAGCTGAGTGGGAGAGGAGAGAAGGGGGTAGAGGAGAGGGAGGTAGAGGCGGGTAGAGGAGAGGGGTGAAGAGGCGGGGGGTAGGGAGCGGGGTAGAGGGAGGGCTGAGGCAGGGAGTGGGTGAGGGGAGCGGGGTAGAGGGAGCGGGGGAGCAGGGAAGGGGGAGCGGGCTGAGAGGGGAGGGGGCACTGAGAGGGAGAGGAGGGGAAGGGGTAGCGGGCTGAGAGGGGAGGGGGCGGGCTGAGAGGGAGAGAAGGGGGAGGAAGGGAGAGGCTGAGGGAGGGGGAGGGGGAGGGGCTGAGGGTGAGGAGGGGGCTGAGGGAGGGGCTGAAGGAGAGGGGGCAGCAAGGGAGCGGGGAGCAGCAGCAGCTCAGTTGTTGCTGAGAGAGATGGGGGAGTACACATTTGGATCTACTAAGTGAAGAAATACTTTCAAAGTATCCCATCACATTGACCAAAGCAAGATCCTTATCAAACTTGAGTTGGCCATCACAAGAGCGTGAAAAGAGCCAACAAGTACCAAACAGAGGCTAGTAAAACCTGGTTCACCAAAAGGGCCCTAAAGGCCAAATACAAATTGGTGGGGCTCCAATAGAGTAGCTTCCTCTTGACATTTTGCAAGACTCGGCTCCTTGTTAAGGGGGGATAATATCCATCCCAAGGTGGTGCCATACATTAGGTACTATACATACGGCACGAGCACCGGTACGTTGCACCGTATAGAAAAAATTCTAAGGTACATTAGGAAAGCTGATTCTGCAAATTATTATTATTTTCCCCAGAAAGGTAGGGAGGGAGGCATAGAGAGCGAGAGGAAAGGGAAAGGGAGAGGAAACAATATACTAGTGACTGTAGTCCATAGAATGCAATGAATAATCACCATCAGCAATCAAGTAGATCTACCATAGTTGATTATTGATGTACATACATCACACATGGAACTAAATAATACACAAAGAGTGACTTTAGCCCATAGAATGCAATGAACTGAAATCTCTAAGTTGAAACCAATTACTAGATCGAGATGGGGATGGAGAAGGGGCCATGCCTTGCATAGACTAATGCAATAGGTGAGATGTCCTCTAGAGAGAGAAGGGAGTGGAGGTGAAAAGCCCTATCAAACCTAGAGTGAAGGCCAATCAAGTCTCTACTTGAAAGTCTATTGAGTTTGGGAAGTTTGCCTTTCATGCACGAGAGTCCTTTTGGATACAGATGGGAGGTAGAGTCAATAAGCAGTTCTTCTCTACTCATGGCCCTAGACATAGTAGAGAGAGTGTCTCTCAGCTTATGGACTCAGACAGAGTTTTGCAGTCACATCCAGATGCCGTCATGCGCATAGCTACATATTTTTATGCCTCCCTTCTTTCAGCAGATCTTGGTAGTGTGGCTGCAGATGATACCAGACAGGTCATTTGGCAGTGTATTCCTAGGTTGGCGAGTTCAAATATGAGAGTCTCTTCTTCACAGCACTTTGCTCCTGTGTTAGAGAGCATTAGAAGGAAACTCCTTTTTTAGAGTTCAGCTAGACTAGACCTTGCATCCAGAGTGGTGGTTGTGAACCAAGTTTTGCTGGCCACAGCCTGCTGGTATGTGTACTCTTGTTGGTGCAGCTCCAGAGATTGTATCACTCAGCTCATAAGGCATATTAGGAATTTGTTATAGAGCGGGCTAGATGGCACTACAGACACTATTGACAGAATAGATTGGGACACCTTGATCCTTCCCACATAGGAGGAGGGTCTAAACATCATAGATCCAGACTTGCAATGCAGGGCCTTGCTTTGCAAGTTTGTGGTTAGAGGACTTATGCCTAGGGATGTGCCTTGGAAAAATTTCTTCACTCATAGTATTCAGGCTTGCAGCCCCTCCTCAGGGGGAGATTGGATGGACATCACCAGATGGATCTTTAGTTCAGCCCATCTCAAGTCTCCTTCCTCCCCGCTTATGGTTGCAATTCTGAAGGCTTGGACCAGCTTTAGAAGTATCCTTTGGAGAGTTCCTCCCTCCTCTGTCAAAGAGATTGACAGGAAACCGATTATGTGGAATGACAATATACTTGATGAGCATGGTAGGCAGCTTGGTATGTCTTCACTATATGCAGTGGTCTAGGTGGGAGAGAGGCCCTACCGCCTCCTTAGGTTCTTGGAAAGGCTTCAAGAAGCTTCCAGAAGTTTGTCAACATCAAACGTTTTGTCACCTCAGAGGATGTGCAGGGAGGATACTTCAGATTGATGCAGCTCTTCCCCTTGATTGGGTGGATACAGATGACATGCCCGTTCTTTGCTTCGTGTGGATGGGGACTTTCTCGAGAGGACAAGCATTCCTCTCCAGGTTATAGCTTTTTTGGAAGCACACAAGGATGCCTTGGTTTTTGATGTACAGGCAGGTGGCACGTTGATTATTTCTTTAGAGAATATTCTTTTGGGCATACCTATTCAGCCTGTTAGTATCATAGGATTTTTGGATCAGGGCAAGTAGAGGCATGGCATATTAATCCAAGCCCTCGTCTTTCCCTTTCGGATTCTTGGAGTTTGTGGCTCTTTGGAGGAGTCCCCATAAAGTTTCTTCAGTGGGACCTCAAAGAGTGGGAATGGATTGTTGCAGGGAACCAAGAGAAGAGCCCTCCTTTTTTTGGTTTACACGGTCAGTATCGCCAGGAAGTTCTAGATCAGCTGCAAAATTTGGAGACCTTCCAGGGCCCCTCATTGGGAGAATTATCAGGTTTCTGCTGATTTGCAAAGGGTCTTCTGGCGGAGGCTTTGGAGATCCCGAAGAAATAGAAAGGTCACTCTTTTTTTTTGGCTTTCTATTCATGGAGGGATTGGAGGTGAACAAGTGGAGGTCTAGATTTGGGGTAGACCCCACTTGTTGGAGGTGCTCGTCCGCCGCTGATGAGATTTTTTGTGTGACTGCAGGCATGTGTGAGCCATTGGGATGGGAATTGCCAGGGTCCTCAATATTTTTTCTCCTTCTGGTTTCTTCATGATGTGGGGATCAGTGGCTTGGCTCTCCCTATCAGGGCCTTAGATCTTCTATGAATGGCAGGATGCTTCTTGGGCCATGTCGATTCGACCTCGCCTAGTCAAGACTTGCTCCCTGGAGGATGTGCCTATCTCCCGCTACTGCTTGGCAGATTTGGAGGGCCAGATGCACAGAGGCCTTAGACAGATCTTAGGTCCATTCCTCGCACACCCTGGCCAGTATTTGGGCTGAAACCGTTCACACACTGATGGCTAGTCAGGCGAGCACGTCGGGTTCTTCCCGGGCAGCCTCAGCTAGGAGGGTTATATTACTTAAGGAATGGAGGGGTAACCCCTTTTTCTTAGAGACTACAACAGGGTTGGGGTGGTACTTTCAGCCTCAACCTTGGTTTCTTTCCAGCTCATTTTGAGTTTTATGTTCCCTATTTTAGGGGGTTTCCTCACAGCATGATGTATTTCCGCTTTGAGCTTGCTCACGCAGGCATTTTTCATACTTAATAGAAGTCTTTTTCATGGGAAAAAAAGAAAAAAAAAGGGAGTGTGTGTGTGTGTGTGTGTTTGGGGGTGGGGTTGGGTGGAGTGAGATGTGTGTGTGAGTGCAGTAGAACAATCTGGCTGCTAGAGGCTGGATGAGGCCAAGAAAGGGCCCAGAGCAGGGCCAAGATTGAGGTAGGGTAGATTGACAGTCGCAATGGCAAAACAGTCCAAAATGGGCTGTTTTAGAGGCAGGAAAAATCAGAAATCGAAAGAGGGGTGCTGGTAACGAGGTGTGACCTATGGGGGAGAGCATAAAAAGGTCCAAGACAGCCCAAAATGGGAACTTATGCCTTGGGACCACACTGGAAAGCCTAAAAACGGGCTTTCAGAGAGCTTGAGGCTGGAGGAGTGAAGGAGGGGAAGGCACAACAGGAGATTCAGGGAGCTCCAGGATCTCCTTCATCCATGTGGATTTGAGGTTTTTTTGACATTTATCTACGAGCAATACCATGGGCACAAGCATGCTAATAAAAGCATAATTCTCAAGATGCAGTACCTTGTTTTCTGCTACTGCAACATTGATAAGATCTTCATCCACAATTGATGCTACCTGATGCTTGGAAATCTTGCTACCATTGGTTATTGGAGTTCCTTCGTTATGTAGATCGATGCTTTGGGTGTCTGGAGGGAAGTCGTACATTTCATACAAACATCCAACAAGGTGCTGGGTAAAACAACAATTAGAAGCAACTGATATGCTGAGATCCGTAGAGAGCCAAGATGCTCTCACTTCTCCTCTGGTACCTAGAATCAAGCTTCAGTGGGATAGGATAGAGTGTGCCAATGCCCCCTATCTTTAGGGGAGGAGGGGTTTGTGAAACCCTCCAGATAGGGCCAACTGAAATGTGAGTCGACCAGGGTCTGAACAGACCCTGTAATAACAGGCTGATCAGACTGCAACAGACCCAACTGGTCTGTTGAAACTGCCGACCTATACTCAGATTGTGCCAAGCCTATAAAAGTCCCTGGTCTTGCCTGCAAAAAGGCGCTACAATCCTGCAATGCTTCCATATATACAATGCTCTTTGCAGCTCCTTCCCAGCTTGATACAGCCATAACAGGGGGCCTACTCGAGCTTCTACTGCCCAGATCCTACCCAGGTCTATTGAACCCCAAATTCTTTGTCATATGGGGCCTCACAAGTGGGTCAATGACCTTTTTTGACAATGAGACAACCTGGTATTGTGATGTTGGAAGCCTCGAATGGGACGCCTACTCACGGGCCCTGTAGATGTCCTCTTACTGGTCTACCGCCTATGAAGAGCCTGATGGCATCATAAAAAAGCTAATGTACGATCAGTCCACATCTAAAATTTGCCTTTTGGTGATGCCAATGTGGCATCATCAAAAAGCTAATGTGTGATCAAAAAGCTAAAGTTTGCTTTTTGATGATGCCACATCAAGAGTTTCCTTTGATGATGCCTTCCAGCATCAGGTCACACTAGCTGACTGCGCACTGCTGATGTGACCACATCTAGAGCTTCCTTTGAATGCCTCCAATCTTGTCAAAGGTGTCAATCTGTAAATGCTCCTAACCTCATCATCATCTATGAGCTCAGCACACTCACCCCTGTCGACAATCCATTTGTCGGTCTCACTTCCTTCTTCAGTGAGCTCTTCAGCAAACCTGCTGCCTTTACTCTTTTGAGCTGCCCTCCCAGATTGTCGACTCTGAGCTCAGCTACATTGTGCTAAAAACTCTGAGCAGTTTTCAACACACCTCTGGATTAGTATGGTCCGAGTTCTACTTCAATATCTTCTACTTCAGTTTTCTGAGTATCGGGGTTCAGCGTGTGTGTCAGTGAGAGATTGATGAGTGTATTCCAATGTGTAGGGTTGATTCTTCAATACGCCCTCAACTTCCAACAATCACAATGCCATGGCATGTCCCGACTCCCATGAAGCGAAGTAGAGGACATCATTGGCAGATATTAAACATGGTAAGTAGAGGACAACATGAGCAGATATCAAACATGCTAAGGAGTCCAAGACTATTGCTGGACCTCAACAAGGTCTTGTGTACTTTAGATCACTCATGCCTCCAAATCAGGTGCACGAGGCTCAGCTATGTGAGATTTACATCCTGCTTAGTCGGCATAGCCAAGATCCTTGCTCTCTTAGATATGTACAACTTTTGCTAGCACTGATAAAATTTGCACTGTCCTATGCATGGACTTATCTCTAGCTTGAGCTTCAACAGAGGTGTTCAACTTATGACTGCCATCCTGCAAGCTTGAGCTTCAACAGGTGTTCCACTTATGACTGCCATCCTGCAAGCTTGGGGAAGCTTCAAGAAGAATCCCTCCCTCTTGAAGAAATTGATAGGCAGCCTGTCATGTGGAAAGGCATATCCTCTTGGTACTACCGGCTACATGCGTGGGAGAGAGGATCTGCTTCCTCTTGATAAGGTTTAGACAGGGATACCTTGGTTTTTTAATTTTCCTTTCGCAGGCAGATTATCCAGGTCCAAATGAGAATATCCCAATGGACGTTGTTTTTGAGCCGATTAGGGTTTTGGGTCATGTGGAGCAATATTTCTTGATTTCAAGTTGATACCTAGTTTCAAACCCGGATCACATTCTCGGTTCATGAGGATTTGGCTTTTTGGAGGTGTTACCATAAAGTATATACAGTGGGACCCTAGGGAGTGGGAGTGGATCGATGTAGGGAACCATGAGAAGAGCCTCCCTTTCTTTCTTTACAGTATTATCAATGCTAGGAGGTTTCAACTCAATCTTAGGGGCAAGAAGCCCACCAAAGCTCCTCATTGGGAGAATTTTCAGATTTTTGCAGCCTTGCATAAATATTTTTGGAGAAGACTCTGGAAGTCCCTAGGGTTGGATCAGCCCCTACTTGCACTTGCTGCCTTTCTATTGAGGCATCCATTAAACATTGTTTATCATAGGGATTGCAGATAGGCGAGGTTGATCTGGAAGGGGATTATTAGACTCTTGAGTTAGTTTGTTCCCTCCCTTTTCTTTATGACCTGGGCCTCGGTGGCTTGGCTCTCTTTTGGGACCTCAGATCTTTTATGATAGACTCTTCTTGGGATCTTTCGGTTGACTTAGTTAAGTCATGCTTTCTGAACCGTGTTCCCCATTCTCCTCACAGACTTGCACATGCCTCGGTAAATACTTTTTGGGAGACCTTAGCGAGCATTTCAATGTGGCATACATCTATATATCTAGGTGATCTAGGATCATGCCCAAATTCATCCTCTAGAAACACAACACATAGCACAGTTTCAATCTCATGATAATCACTCATAATGTTGAAAACCATAAACTCCATCACACATAGTAAGGACTAGCTACTATGGCATCACCACTGACGTCATCAGTTCCCAACGGTGGGTGTAGACAATAGTATAAACTATGCTCTCACACATACAAACCCACACACTCACACATACTGAGCATTCGTTCATACAAAGGTCTTCCTACCAAGTCTCTGTCGGCACTTCGGAGGTGAGAGCACTAAAAGAGAAGGCTAATAAAACAGTAGCCCCTAGTGTGGCATATATTTATATATCTAGATAAATCCAGAATCATGCCCAAACTCATCCTCTAAAAACACAACACATAGTGCAGTTTCAATCCCATAACGTTGAGAACCATAAACTCCATCACGCGTAGTGGGGACTAGCTACTACTATGACATCCCCACCGATGTCATCCGCGAATGGTGGTGTAGAGCATAGTATCAACGTATGTTCTCACACATACAAATCCACCCACCCACACATACTTGAAGCCCCTATGTCAATATTGCTTCCTATGATGAGCAGCCATCGAGTTCTAGCCAGTCTTGAACATTCTATGTACACCATCCTCGTATGGGGACCATGAGCAGCCAAAGGATCTGAGAGAGATCAGTGTTGGTCCTGGTAAGGTGTATGAAAGCAATTCAGTTGGAATTCAAGTCCCAATCGTGAAAATCTGGTGGACTGCCTGGGTTCACATGGTTCTCAACTAACAAGGATGGATCTTTGGCTGAAGTAATTCATCAGTCATGGTTTGTCTGACTGATGAAGAGCTCAAGCCACAGATCTGGTTTCAGGGCCCTTCAAATTCTGTGCATGGAAGTAGTGCAGACCAGAACATTGATAAGACAAGTGGACTATAGTGAGATTGCAGGTTGCAGTCTATTGACCTTCATGGACATTAGACAAAGGGTGCCATGATCACCATTGTTTTCATCGCTCATATCGTCCTTTTGAACAAGTGATGATCATTTGGAAAACTTAAACACTTCAATATGATTCGATATCATCACTTTCTCACTATAATTTCCAATATTTAACCAGGTTTACTGGATTTCCAACTCAACTATTTCATGTTATGCAGGCAATTCAGCTTCTTGTGAGTGTCTGCGATCTTTTTTGTCTCATCAGGATTTTCCACCAGATTTTGTCATAGTAATGGTTTCATAAGACCTTAGGTAGGAACACGTTTTGTCTGAGCTATTGTTGATATGCATATATATTCTTTTTTCCTCTGCTTTTACCTGTACTGATTCTTAGGAAGCTTTCAGACCATACTAATTATAAAAGAATACAATTTCTGAAGAATACATACTAGGCAAGCGTTCACTCCCATATGTCTCAGACACATTTTCCACGAGTGCTGCAGCACCACCGCTACCTACAACCATCTGAGCAAGCTGTGGTGTGTGTTTGGAAACTTCACGGACTACTGTTGCAGTATTTCTTCTGACCTGAGGATCAGTGTCCTTCAAAGACAAGAAGATCTTTGGAAACACATCAGCTGCTACTACGACCTGCAGGTAAAATGATCAGTAGCACAAACAATGCCCAATGACAAAGAAACTGACATAGCCTGACTATCAGTACATTGTCTTTAGAGAAACCTCTTGATCTACAATAGTGAAGTTTTGAAAGTAATGTGAAAGTAAATTCACCTCTGCCAACTCCACTGAGTGTTTTGCAATTGAGCTCAAGCAATAACAAACCTACACAAATACGACTCTAAAACGTTCTGTTAGTATGATTCTTTTACTTGAATTTAAATGTTTTTTTCTTCCACCTTAATTAGCTCAATCTTTAATTGATTTTCAAATGTTTTTTTCTACAGCATTAACCATCCCAATCTTCAAATGTGAGTCTGTAGACTATGAACTATGGATCAAACCATGGAGCACAAACGTCATTGCACTTTCAACTGAATTTATGTCCTGATCTTAAATGTATATGGATGGAATGCTGTGATTTGCACCAAAAACAATGAATTGAAAAAGAAGGGCTATCTTTTCATCCTGCAAATTTCGAGAGATTCGTGTTATGCCTATGTTTGATGCTGTATATTAAAGGGTTAACCCAAAGCTCACAAGTTTGTTTTGCGATGCAAATTTGCACTATGTATACCTGTCTTTTCAACTTGGTATCCGTATGCGTGACAAGAGGTGCAATCAAAGGGACTGTTTTAGCATCTACTACAGCTTGAGCAAGCTCCGGAGCATGCCTTGCTATGTCTGCTAGTGTGAGTGCACTGGCACGCCTTAGAGACAACTCTGGTTCCTGGAGTTCAAAAAAGGATCCTTAACATTAAGGACACTGATGATAGCAATAAGTGATGCACTGCACTGCACAAGAGACAGATAGAAGAATGGGAGAATAAAATTCCTCTATACTTTCAGTCACAGCCATCACAGCCATTCACAGAGAAAGACAAGCTCAACCCAGAGATAGACCAAAAGGAGAATAATATTTCTCTATACTTTCAGTCACAGCCCTTCACAGAGAAAGACTTGACATTTCCCTCTACCCAGAGGAATTAGAGCAATGGGAGAATAATTATTCTCTATACTTTCAGTCACAGCCCTTCACAGAGAAAGACAGGCTCTACACAGCTACAATCAAGCTCACCAGAGGAGCTTCCATTGGTGGGACTCCTTGCAGAGCGAAATTCACCTTGGAGCTGGCTCAAGCCATGCATAAATAATTCATCCCCCTTGGTTACAAGGAAAAGTTAGTGTGAGATTGGCAGTTTTCAGACGGAAACAGGGTACGAGTGAATACAAGTGGAGGTCTCCTACCTTATCTCGAGCAAGAGGTGGAAATGTTAGCCCAGAAGCCTCAATAAGGAAAACCTCATGGTCGAGACAGCTGAAAAGAAGGTATCTACTAAGTTAGCCAATGCTTCCAAGCATCCTCCTGGAAAACCCCTGATAAAGGATCTTGTAACGATGAGCCTCATCACAAACTTGGGTACCAGAAAATGAGTAGACTCTGTTTCTGACCGAAGAACAGAGGTTGGAACACATTCTCCAATCGTTTGGATGACAGCCACAGGGAAAAAGTAAGAGCTACGATAATCTTTTAATTTTCTGAAAACTTGGTGTAGTCAGATTGTAAGCAGGCATGAAAGAGGCTGTGCAAGCAGGTGCGTATTCTGTGAACACAAGATTCTATCTGCACATGATTTAAATCTGGATACCAGGGATGATGTGAAAGTCGTTAAGAAGATCACGTGTCTTTGCTCTGGAGGGATAATTGACATGACTGCACCTGTCCTGCTGACCGAGAGAGAGAGAGAGAGAGAGAGCGGAAAAGGTTTACCAAGTATAGTTTTATAAAAGAATTACTATTTCAATGACGACTGAGATGAGAAAATCACAGCATTGGGTAGACAAAAAATCATGCCTGCACACACAGAACTAGAAGTGATATTGCTCCAGCATTAACAACAGATTCAGCAAGCTTAGCATTGTGCCTAGCGATTTGACCCAAAGCTGAAGCTCCTGTTTCTTTCACAATAGGGTCGAATTCTTCAAGACACAGCACCAGCTGCTCCAGGGAGCCACAGTCCACTACAGCTTGTGCAAGAGTTGGAGTGTGTTTGGCAACAGCCTTCAATACAGAAGCTGATGCCTTCTTGCTATACCTATTTTGCTCCCTGCAAATGGTAGATTTCAATTAGAGATGTTCTAGACCTAGTTAAGTAAAGCCTCTTTTTAATCTCATGCTGTAAACTTCAAGTTGCTATATGCTCTGTGCACCTGCACATCTTTTCTAATATTCTCTGTTATTATGGTGTAACTCAATAATATACCCTCCTGACGGTACAATAGAGAAGGATGACAGATGAAAATTTCACTCAGGAATACAATATCTCCCTGTTATTACTCTGTGCCAACACGAATTTGAAGAAAACTGATTTGATTATGTGGAGGTCCTCACTTTAAGGATTGGACAAGCTGAGGAAGAAGTTTTTGTGATACAACTGCTTCTGCTAGTTCCTCACTGTAATTTGCAAGTCGTCCGAGTCCCAATGCAGCTGTTTGTTGAATCTGGGGAACACTGTCAAGTAGCAGAGGCTTGAGAAGTAGCATCACCCCGGCATTGTGCAGCACCTCTACGTTCTGCAAAGAAAAAGGGATGCCCATAATTCATGTTAAGGTTTAAATACAGAAAGTGATTCCAACATTTTGCATCAGAACCTCCCTTGCTCCTACGGGAACTAATGCTACGTGCTTATTGCTGCTCTTATTTAAGTGTTTCAAAAATTTTCTCTGTTTTTTTTCCAATGAAATTTTCTTTTCTGCTTGAGTCTGCCAATTTAAACAGCACGGTATACCTTGTTCACACTACAGAGATATCCATTGTAATTTTTTATTTGGCATTTTAGCGCTTGAGCACTTACAAAATTTTCACGTTTTTTAAAATCGTGGAAGCCAAGGTTTGAATCTATAACATGAATCAATCCCATTTGTCCAATAAGATTTTAGTCTATTGTAAAAAGTTACTCTCTTTTCTCCGAAAAAGAAAGATATTCTCTTCAGACTTGAGCTTCGTCGAATCACTAGAATTTCAATTTGGTCGGATGACATTGATATAAAGTTTTTCAGACTTCAGCTTCGTCGAATCATTAGAGTTTTAATTTGATCAGATGACATTGATACAAAGTTCTTTTACTGCCAGGCGGAATGATCCAAGGTTTGCATGGGATCAAATCCTTGATTCGTGACAATCGTAGATATCTAAGATAATGGAGTGAATGAGTTGGAACAAAGCAAATAATTTTCTTAAGAGCAATTAGTTTAGAATGGCCTAACAGCAAACCACTTGTTGGGTATGTGACGGGCCAGAAGTTGCAGGCAAGATCAAATAAGTGATACAACGTCTGAAACAAAGAAAAAGGTTTTCTTCAGAAGCACATTCTTTTGTGCATTCCGTTAACAGAAATTCCAGGAAAGTCGATAAAAGCATTCAAGTCTCTTGACTTGAGTATCCACCAGCCATGTCCTTGTTAAAGGAAATAGTTTCCTTAAAGCTAGCTGGCGCTGGTAATGAAGCATCAATCGATATCTCAACATAAATTTCCTATTCAAAGATACCGTGATGCACTCTGAAGGCCCCATCAAAGTGAATGCGAACCGACGATGCACGCCATAAAATATCAGCGCTCGTTACGGATTAGTGGCGTGCGGAAATTGCAGAGCAACATGTCAAAAATTAACAATAGTGCAGGAAGCGGTGAAATGGGCTGGGGGGGGGGGGTGGGGGTAGGAGAGAGGGAAGGCGTTGAGGACCTGAGGTTTGGTAGCCAATTCGGCAACGGTTTGGACGAAGGAAATGCGAGACTTCTGGTAGCTTTCAAGGGAATGCAAGATGGAACGGGTGGTGGCCATGGGCGCGGAGGATGGAAAGCTAGGAGAGAAGGCGTTTTCTCTTCATGGCGAAAGGGAAAGGATGAAGGAAAAGCTTCAGGTGGCGATGCAGGCGAAGTTGATGAATTTCAGTTGGCCTTTCATGGGACCGTGAAAACACGACGGTTGCTACCCCATCATCATCATCATCATCATCATTTAATATATCATATTTCATCCCACCCCTCCCCAAGGATGTGTGCCACCTCACGACAGCCACGCCGACTTGCCGTGTTCACCACCAACTCGCCTATGCTCCTTACGCAGCCTGGTTTATAATTTGGGTGTCAATGCCTACCAAGGGCTTTCAACTTATGCCGCTGAAGCTGAGGCTTATTTGTTGTCACAGTCTACCAAGGCTTCCGATTGGTGTAGCTAAGGTTGATCAAGGCCTGTGGGTGGGGGGCACGGGGGGGCGTGGCTGGACACCCTTCCCTTTCGATGCCCAACTCACCAAGAAATGCCTATTACCAGTCGGGTGGTGTGAACCCAACCTTAGGGTCTGGCCTCTCTCTCTACCTCTCTTTGTGGATCTTCTAGTCTCTGTATGTAGATCTAGCCTCCTCTCTCTGTGGGTGTTCTAGCCTCTCTCTACCTCTCTTTGTGGGTCTTCTGGCCTCTCTCTCTGGCTCTCTAGCTTCGGTTGCGGTCCCACATATATATATATATTTTTCCCAAGGGAAGACTTTTATTAATTATGAGTCAAGGAAGAATGCATCAAGCATTGCATGAAAAAACAAACACCAAAATAGGGCAAATCAGACTCCTGTAAAAGAGCTAGAAAACATCCAAGGCTAAAGCTAGAAGTGCCATCTCGACCTTGCGGAGGACTTTGAGAAGAATGCTCGGCCATTCCACTCCCTAAGGAAAAAAATGTTCATAGTAGAGGCTACCTAGGAAGATCCCTGCATGCTCCCCCAAATGGCCACCAAGGTATATACAGTATCTGTCCAAATATGAGCCCCACAAATCAATTTGATCTTCCTTGGACATAAAAATCTCTCTCTCTCTCTCTCTCTCTCACACACACACACACACACACACACACACACACACACACGTTCAATTCATATGCCGCCGAGCTCCCCCCTAGGCATGACCCCTCTGCCAACCTCCAGAGGATCTTAGAAAACATGCATGCCTCAGGATCTATGGAGAGCTCTAAGGTGGATGGAACCTATGTGGAAACATAATGAAGAGAGTGCTCATGACATGTACCTCAAGTCAATTAGGTTCCAAGATAGATTAGCTTGGACTCATAAATAGAATCTTGAGTGAGCGTGCATTTCTCTCTTCTCAACAATACATGATAGGCCTCTTATATAGAGAGTGCCCTTTGAATAGTCAACACTTGTGGGATTCTCCGATCCACATCTCTCCTTGTGGATATCCTTGATCCACATCTCCACATCTTGTCATCCTAGGGTGGCTACTTTAATACATTCCTTATCACATACCTTAGCCTTTAATCTACGTGCTCATGGCACCGTATCTCAACACCTCCCCTTGGTGCCATAATCCATTGGCTACTACAAGGTGGTCAGATGTGAGTTACAAATCCATCACCTCCCCTTAGTGCATGCATTTCTACTTAAGGTGGTCAAGTGTGGTTTGTACATGTCAATACCTCCCTTGGGTGCTTTCATAGCTACTCTCAGGTGGTCAGGTTTGATTTACAAACATATGGGCTGAAGGTGGCAAGGTTTTTGCTACACAATGCTTGATGTTGATGGCGTTTTCTTCTTAGCTTGATGCATGATGCTTTGTTCTTCCATGTGCCTTAACTCCTTATGTGTGGATGCCATGGTCATCTCATGCACTCATGCATTTGGCATGCTTTTTGCATTCATGCATTGCTTTAGCATTTGCAAAGGTCTTACCATGAGCTTCGTTTTGCTTCAATGGCATTGTCTAATTTCACAGTGGTTCTAACTTGACAAGCGCGTAGAGCTCAAAAAGACGATCACTTTTCCTTTTTGGAGCACGTGCAAAGTCTTCCTGGATTAGAAGTTACGGCTTGTCGAGGTATTATGAAGAAGACGGGGCCTTGATGATGTGGCACAGGGGTTCATATGCTGTTTACAAACTGTGCTTGGCAGGGGTTGTGTGATTAGGTGGCACTTAACTAATCCTAACCCTAACGATGGTTGCCCATTTCACCAAGGGTGAACTAACCCTAGTGTGACCACCATCTCAACTAGGGTTGTTTCTAACTAACCCTGGTTAGTTATTATCTGCCACGTGTTAATCCAAGGGAACCTTGGAGAAAGAAAATATTTGCAGCTTCTTTGCGGAGGCACGACGACGACGACACTTATCAAATAGAGGTGTTGACGATGGCGATGCAGTGGCGAAGCGTATGGAGGTGTTAGAGAGAGGCACTCGTGGGTGGAGTATGCTCTGGAGCTGTTATCGTGAATGGGCTGTGTGTGCGTTGCAACGCTCAACTGGACGAATTCATCTGCAAGCGGGCTGTGAAGGCTTTGGAGCAGTCCGATACAGAGAGCCTTCCCGATGCTACCTCAACTCTAGCCGTTGTGGTCGCTGCTATTGGGAAGTAGTTGGAGGAGAAAGAGACGTAGAGCCGGGCGCTCTAGTTCTAATGCTTGCTATCTTGAGGAAAATGAAATCCCATGCTTTAATTCGCAAAATGGAGATTTGAAGTCATTGATGCATACCAATCCACGATCTGGAAAGTCCTTTGGAGTAGTATTTTTTCGTGCTACCTTAGCTTGCTTTAATATCACCCGACGGTATGAAGGCACTGTAAAATGGCTGTGCATCGACCTTCCCTCGGAGTGAGGTCCGTGTTTCATTATGCAGTTGGACCTAGCTTTTGTTTCAAAATAAGCAGGCAGTGCAAAATCGCCGTGCATAGACTGTAGGACTAGTTTTAGGAACTGGTTCGAAAGGGAAGTAGTCCGGTGTGGTCATAACAGGACAAGCGAATAGATGGGGGGACCTAGTTATGCATCACTACTGCATTTCTTTACTTGTGTTAGGAATCAGGATCGACTGTAGTCTGGTTGGCCATTTTGTGGAGGTTGACTGATTGTTTGGTGTTAGAGCTGCTGGCTGAATTTGCCTTGGGCGTTGCTTAAGCATCTCTAGTTGGGCTGACAAAAAGTCCTACAAGAGGCTCCTACAATGGTAGAAGCAACAGCCCAAAAAGGTCATGAGAAAAGCCCTTTTATAGGGCTGGTTGGACCAGCCAACTTGGTCGGATTCTACAGACTAGTCTAGTCAGCCAGACTGGTCGGTTTTTGCAGCAGCCCTTGGGGGCCATAAAAGGAGGGCCTCGAGACCCTCATTTCTTATCTTTTGGAGCAACCTTTCATAAGCAGTTTGGAGCAATGGAGAAGCTGTCTTGGGGCCTACATTTAGGAGGACCAAGAGGACCTATGTGCTATAGACAAAGCTTGATAGGGGCTGCCTACCTAAGTTGACACGTACGGTAGCAAGGTTGAGAAGATCATTCTAGATGGAAAGTCTACAGATGCTCGAGGTGGAGCATGCGTGCTCGAGTCTAGAGATAGCCGATAGATAGGAGAAGGACCTTGTGGCAAGATTAGACCATTGGTGGGACTTTGGATTTATCTCTTTTGTATTGTGTCCAAAGCTTTGGACAGAAATATATTATTTTGGTGGTTTCTCTATCTGGCTGGTTCATTGTCTATTGATGAGTCTGCACATCTATTCTATGAACATTAAGTCAAGAAGTTTGTGATTCCACACCCCACACCACACTGTGTGAGCTCCTAGGCAATTCTATTCATCTTCCACCATGCGTATCCTCTGTTCAGTGATTTCTAACAGCTAAGGTTAACTTGGGTTTGAAATAGAAATGCATTTACCTACACCATGTGCGGAGGGATATGGCTAGTGGAGTGTGCACATAGGCATATTGTATGTTTTATCCAATGTATCATTTGTTTGAGTGTATGTAGTAAATGTTGGAAACATTTTCCAAGATTCTACCTTTCCCAATGTTTTCTTACTTTTATTGTTCCAAATATCTTTCAAGCAGCTGCATCTTAATAATAATACTAATTAAATAATAACATTGTTTTGCATTGTCCAATGGATTGGTTGAAGTTATCTTCTTCAAGGTGGTAGTTCTTATTCGATTCTTTGATATGTATGCACAAACCTTCTTCTTTTAGTTTTGGGCCGATATATAGAGGCAACCTTGTCAATTGAGAGTGGTTTCTTGCTTATGATTGTGTCTGTATATGTTGTTGAAGCTCTCGTGGATGGCCTTTTCCATTCTTCTATTTGTAAAAGGTTTTGATGTCAACATTGTCACTAGAATTGAGCATCTAGATTTTGTACAATGAGATACCCTCCGACCATTTGTCGAGCAGACCTTGCGAGTCTCTCTCCAAAATGTTTAAATCATATCCAATGTATGATGGACACATGGTTCTAATAAAAATTCCTTGGCTTCTAATGTAGGGCTCCCAAAAAACAAGCAAAAAACATATCAATATAGTTCAACCTCATTCCACAAGGGGGAAACCTAAGAGGTACTTTTCACATGGGATTCGAATCCACATTCTTTTTTACCCATTGCCCGTGTCATTGACGATGTAAAATCTCCATATTGTATGTGTGTTCAAGGAGTATTTAATAGATGTACTCCTTCAACTTGTCATAAGATGTCCATCTATATTCTTTAAGCAATCCTCTATCCATGTTGAGTTTATGCATTTACGATGATGGAAAATAGTATCTCCATATCTTATGTTGAGGCTTTTGTGGGTGGTCGATCATTCCACTATTCTTTCAATTTAAAGTGCTAAAAGATCTACATATTTTGTTACTTGGTTGCTATTAATTCTTTGAAACTTTGTTGTAATTATTCTTTGAAACTAGATAGAATATAGGAGAGAGGTTTAGGTTGTTGATAGGATGTGCTAACTTCATCGAATGTCACTATTGATTTTGTGGTGTTTTTTGTTAGTGTTGTTCTAACAATGGGCCAGGATTATCTTATCATTCAAATTCTGAGTTACTCTTTACAAGTTTAAAATAATATGAATCTATGGATCTAAAGTCTGAGTTTCATAGGCGAGATTGAAAAATTAAAATAAAGTCAAAGAATGTGCAATCGTTCTATTTTGCAACCTTCAAACATGTAGCATAGGAATGAAATCACCCTTGAATACCCATCCAACATGGGCAAATGATGGAAGATAGAGAATGCTCAAGGCTTTCTAATTGGGAATAGTGCATCCAATAGCACACCAGAAAGTACATAAGGCAATTCAATCAATGGAACCATAAGGAGACGTGAGAAGTGGTGAATTGCAACTACAAAGGATGAAGTTCATCTAATAAAGTAGTGGTGGATGGCAAGTAGTGCGTGTGACTAGAACATCCCCCTGATGAATTCATTAGTAAAAATTGCTGACAATTGCAAATTTCACATTTGGGAATTTGAAAATTCATGAGGCAAAGTCTTTATTTTGAAAGGTTTTACAAAACAAATAGATATGTTGAAGGCTTGTCATAATTTTGTATATTAAAGCCTTGTGAAAGTCTAAATTAATGCACATAGTGTGACAAGCATTTGGGTAGGTGGAAAAGAGCAAAGATAAGGATCAAAGTTCAAAGCTGGCTAGAAGGAGAGGGGTTTGGGCATTCAATATTCCTATGATGCATACATAATAGACATAGCAAATGCAATGCATAGAGGAAAGAATATAGGGGAGGGACCAAACCTTGAGGAACTTATAATGAGGTTAGAGTCATGTGAGGCACCAAGGCCAGCACACTTTGCTTGAACTATCTAGCAAACTATGTCTAGAACTCCCATGTTCAAGAACCTTTCGCATTAAAGGAGGATAGAGAAAACACATGGTGAAAAAAAACTCCCAATATGATTCTTGATGTGGAGGAGGATAATAGCCATATAATGAAAAGAGAATGAATCAAAGACAAAAGTCCACCCCAAGGTGCAATAGCTTCCAAGCTAGTTCAAGTGCCATTATGATTTCAAGGTATGCTAAAGAGCTAAACAGAATATATAAAGAGCTAGCCAACGTTTGTTTGAGGCGATTGTGGAGAGGCTCGTGCATAAAACATTTTGGGCATTAAGAATGATTGTGCACAAAATTGGTTGAAGTGTGGAGGCTAGATTGAAGAAAATGGGAAAATGGGAAAATAATTGTGCACAAAATTGGTTGAAGTGTGCAAGCTAGATTGAAGAAATGGGAAAATGCACAAATAAATTGGAAATTCATCAAATGATGTAGTGATGCCATCATTTTATGCAACAAGAGCATATACCAATGGCATCTAGTCATAATTCAAAGATCAATTATACAACAAGCCCCATGCCCAGTCCTTTATCAAGCAAGTCACCAATTGTGAGAGGAACAAAACTTGCATAATTGGAGGTGAACTCACTAGTGGTATAATGATTATGCCAGAACCTAAAGTATTAGGCAATTAAAGCCCATTGGTGCACATGCCAAAAATACAAGTCAATGTAAGCCAATCATTTACTAATTCTACAATCAAGCATGAGGATCATGGAACCAAGTGTCAAACTCATATATCCAAGGTAGCTCAAGCATTCACAATGTGTGCTGTAGGGATAGCATGAAGTTTTTGTGATGATCCCATCCATAAATGATTGTTCCTAGCTAATGAACTACAAAGTGTGTATCCATGCAAAGCCTATGTGCACATGACTAGATTTACAAAAGTGGGTGTTTTTGCAATTGATGGGTTACATCAAGATGAGCACATGATCACACATCAATCCATGTTGTCAGTGACATAGGTTTCAGTCCTTTATCATGTGTCTCTATGACTTCTTTTTTCTCTAAAGAAAAGAAATTTCTATTAATGCTTGAAAAAACAACCATACAAATTAGCTTTTTGTGTGGTGATTGTGGAAGAAATATAGTGAAAGAAAAACTGGTTATTGACCAGTCTGTTTTAGAGAACCAACTCACTACCTGAGGAGTCTCTGAAACCAGGGCCAACAACACAAGGTGTGGGACTACACAAACAATGAATGCATTGCTTCGTGAATATATAAAAGATGCATGTAGGACAAAGCCCATCTTTCAATCGTTGCCCAAGAACACATTGTCCCTCATATGTAGATTATGTCCTACCAGATAGCAATGAGGGTGGCTATTGGGGGAGCCTGTGGCCTCCCAACACAAAACTGCAATGGGTGACCCAGATGTAGTGATGTTGGACATCGTCTCTCAAAGTATTATCCTCTAGTGAGGATGTGCCACTAGAAACCCTTTGTCGATGGATCCTATGTGTTGGTAGATAAACCATGTCAATAAAAAGTGCAGCCCCTGCCTCTAACAACCAAGCCACCATGCCCCATGTGAAGTCCATTGCATCCTCTGTGTCCTAGCCATGATCCTGATTGCTCCTTTTTGGATTTTCTATTCCATAGGGCAACTCCACAAGCAGTGAAAAATCATATCGCACAACAGCCATCCATTCTCATCTACGCCAACCTTATGCTGATGGGTAAACACCCATGGTCCACCATCGAGAAGAAGTATGTAATTTTTCTTGGGTGGAGGAAAGTCCACAATCATGACTTAGAATTTGGAAATAACCCCCAAAGGCACCTACAGCTCTATTTAGTGCTACTCTCTCAACGGTGTCCAAGTGGCCAATTCAAGCTAAAGACAACCAATGCGTGTGGTGTACAACAAGCAGGGAACCTTTGTAATACTCTTCTAGTTCTTGAAGGATAGACTAGGGCGCTTGAAGAGTACTCGAAACAATGAAAGGCAATAATAGAAGCTGCCAATGCAAATGGTTCTACCCTAGAGCGAATGGTATTCATCAATAGAACAATCATTACCAAGGTATCAATTACTCCACCCTTACTCCACTCAAGCTTCTCCATGGCCCAAATTTGTGTCTCCCTCTAACCCTAGTGCTGGCAAACCCCTTGGTCCCACTTTGTAATTCAAGGCACCAAGTGCTTAGTGCAAACGATCCTCAAAGTTATTCATCCTAGTGAGCTAATCATACCAGCTTGGGGAGCTGAGGCTCTTATTGGGCCCTCCCTCTAAAACTTGAGGATGGTGGTGTCTATCTTCTACATCCTCATGCTTACCCCTCTCAAGTGAGCAAGGTCTCTCATACATGCATGCATCTCTCAAGGTAGCCAACTCCATGCACCAAAGAATTTAGTTGGGCCATTATCCCAATATGCCCAACGAATGCCTTTCTTCTTATTTTCTTTTTGCTTGTTCCATTGTGCACATGTTAGTGATACGTGATTCTTTTGAAACCATTTTCAAATAACCCTCATTACTATCTAATGTGTTTGATGATTCTATAGGCATTGCCCTATGTGTATGAACAGATTTAGAGATGGCTTCACTTGTGTCACTACTTGATTTGGAAACCTGTCTTTCCAATATTGCTTTGATAATTTCCCAATCCATCTCAGTTGATTCTGCAATCATCATTGCGACATCATATACCTTCGTTATAGTTTTGCAACTATAGTGATCCAATTTCCCTTTAATTTCTTCATGCAATCCCTTGACGAAACTTTTGAACAATTGGTGCTCTTTTAGTGATAGATTTCTCTTTACGATAGTAATTTTTAGCTGATAGAAATACTTTGTCACAATATATCGATTCTTTTGAACTACCCTTGGCAATGTCACTTTTTGTTTGATCTTTCACGATTGCCAAAATTTGTAGACGATGCATCCTAAATGAGATCCATCATTGCTCCATCAATGAGATTGCAAATTGTAGCAAAAAAAATTGTTTTGTATTTCCACCTTCATTTGGAGTGTTTGGAGTACAAATCAAATGGTACTCTAATGAGAGCTTGTTGGAACAAGTTCTACATAGTCTACAAAGCCTACCTACTACAAGTAGCATCAACATATTATGAGATAAACCTCTACACAGCAGCAAGAAAGTAAGCCAACTATAGCAATAGGACTCTATACCAAGGCAGCACTTGCAAACGCCACCATCTACAGCAAGCAACAACCTTCTGCCTTGCGGGATCCAACGTCCAGCCTCGACGACTAACAGTCCACGCAAACTCCTTCTACAGTAGCTCCTCAATCGGCGGCTCTCTACCTACAACGCTCGCCTAACTAGTAGCAGCAGCCTCCTCCAATGCATAGCTCCGCTGCAACTACTGCGCCTCTCCAACTACGCCATAGCCTCTCCTACGGTGGCTCTTGTATCTTTGCAACAACGACTGTCTGCAGCACAACACTCCTAACAAACGCGACCTTTGTCGACCTTCAAGGCTAGGCCTCCACGATCAAAAAGCTCCTAGCGTTGACTCAGCTCCTTCCTAATCGGCCCTCTAGTAGCTCTCTCCTCCGTCACCTTCACAGAAGCTTGTGGCGCTTCCACACAATAGCTCATGGGCTCACGGGCCCCTGCACTACAACGCCGGCGCTGAAACTCTAGCAAGCAGCTGCTCGACACACAGCCTTCCCCTATGGGCTCCTGTCTCTAACGGGCCAACGACCAAGGAAGCGTCAGCAACGCCCGCAACCTACAACAGAAGACTCCCGTGCTTCTCCCACGGAGCACGTCGGCCGACGAAACCTCCGGCTGACTCTTCCTCCTCACCATTCGCCTACATTGCCGCCTCTCAGGTCTCCTCTGCAATCCAAGGTCCTCCAACCTTGGAAAACACACGTGGCAATAATCTTAGGGGTGTGGTCCTTAGTTTGACACATGGCATTTGATTTGCCACATCACACCCTATCTACCACATCAGCACTCCTGTCTGACTGCCACATAAGAAGTGCCACATCAGCAACCAGTCAGGTCCACCTCACTACCACGTGGTAGCCTTATCCTCAATGTGCCATGTCATCAACAGGTCCATGTCAGCAAGCTACCACCTCATCAATGCCATGTGGCACTCTGACCCCCACTTGGCTCACTTACCCCTGCATTGGCACACTTGGCATTTTGCATGTGAACACACATCTGCCACATCACACAGTGCTTGCTAAGCACTGTCTCTCCACAGGCATAGTTTTTTCCCTTTTGGCATGTGACTCACCCTACCACATCACTGAGCACATTTTCACCCTTTTTGCCCCTCCACTTAGATCAAGTCATATCTCTTGATCTAGGAGGAATTCGAGAGTGCTACAAAATAGTGAAACGATCAATTTTTTGTGCTCTACATGCTCGTCACATCACGTACACATTTTGGTTCAAGTATCTCTCACTTTTGAGCCTCGTCGACAAATCCACTTCCTACATGCACATCAGCCTCTACATCGACACATTTGACCCAGCACATAAAAAGAACCAAAGAAAATAAATTATTTGTTGTTCTTTCATCGATTGGCGGTTGGTATAGATCTAGATCAAAGTTGACTAGATTGCCACAAAGGAGATGCTTTGAATTTCTCCAAGTTGCCAATCTAAACCATGCCCTAAATCAAACTAATTCCTACTCGGAGTCAATCCCTACGCTCACATATGGTTTCACATCATCACATTACCTAAAACGTGACGTTCATCAATTCAATGAGCAGACTTCAAAGTGTTCAGAAGCGTTGTCCGATTGTTCAGTGGCAGATAGCACATGATTTGATTTCACACATACATGCCATCATTGTAAAGACTATTTGGCTATTTCATGGCATTGTGCACTTTATTTCAGCCTTGTAAAGCCTCTTGGCTATTTCCGGCATCATTTGCCACAAGCCTTCTAATTTAGATATTGCAGTTCTACTTTCACTAACTCTTCAAATTTCACTTGCCATAGTCAATGTTTTGTAGTTGATTCAGACAGTGATTTTCACGACACTTTGAGTACATTCCTTGCACCATGTCTATGACTAGCAATCTTAATCTAGAGGCATTTGCTAAGCTAGACAACTCCAATCATGGCACATGGAAATACCGAATGGAGACCATTCTTGTACTTCAGGACAAATGGGAGTATGTTGATGGATCTACACCTAGACCATTAGATGCTCTAGCTAGCAGTAGCTCTACTCCACCTGTTGTCTCACAGCACCAGGAGTTGGATCTATGGTGGGAGTCTCCAGCTACACCAATAGTTTCCGCACCTAGAGCAGATCCTGCCATTGCCTGAGTACATGCAGAATGGGATAAGAAAGATAAGTATGCATATCATCTGATCAAACAGAATGTGCAAGATGTCATGCTAGGACAACTCAACACCGTCAAGACATCCAAAGAAGCATGGGATATGTTCGTAGCTCTCTACGAGTCCAAGAACACTTCTAGGATTCTCACACTAAGAAACCAAATCAACTAGAGTTTTCGCAACAGCAGTAGCAAAACCGATCATGCTTACGTACTCAGGATCAAAGACTACAACAATCAACTCATAGCAGCAAGAGAGACCATGAATCCAACAGAAATAGTTCAGGTCATCCTGAATGGACTAGGAGAGGGATACAAGAATCTAGTCTAGAGTATTGCCATTCAATGACAAATTCTGACACTGGAAGAACTTCAGTCAGTCTTACTTGGTGAAGAACTCGGGACGCAATCCATTCATGCACGCAAAGATCATTCTAATGATCAGGCATTCATAACTTCATACAAAAGCAGAGGTAGAGGCAGAGGTAGATCATTCCAACAAAGTGGTCATCATCAGCAACAAAATCATCAACAAAGTCAGAATCAGCATCAGCATCATCCTCAGCAACATCAAAATCAGCAAAGAGGAAATCATTCCAATTGAGGAAAATTCCAAGGACGAGGGAATGCATCCACCAACATGTCAAACATTCAGTGCAACTACTGTCATAAGTTTGGACACTTTGAAAGAGATTGCCGCAAGAAGCAGTACAACCAAGGCAGTCAATCCAATAGCAATCGAGGGAATTTCCGCGACAGAGGAAATCATCGTGGTGGACATTCTAGTCACAGTCATTATGCAAATGAACATGGGAATATGTTTCTTGAAACGAGGAAATACAGAAGACTAATACAGTGTACCTAGACAATTGATTGCAATTCAAAAGAAGACTTCAGCTATCAAGTCGACCAAGCAGAGATCCATCAATAGTGGTGCATAATCTCACATGACAAATAATCAGGAATGGTTCACAGAAATGAAACCATTAGAAGGTCAAATGAATGTCATCTAAATCCAGTTCAAGGGACAGGCATTATCCCTGTGAACAATTTCACTGGTATGAAAGGATTGGTGAAAGATGTACTCTATGTTCTGAAGCTCAGCAAGAACCTCTTGTCAGTAGGTCAAATGATGGAACACAACTACCGAGTCATCTTTGACAGAGATGAATGCACTATCATAGACAAAACCATAAGATTTCAGCTAGTAGGAAAAGGAGTCAAGGAAGGACGCTTGTACAAAATGCTGCCTATAGTACCAGAGTTGCATGCCATGTCAACTCAACCGCAATAGATGCCACTATCTGCAAAATGGCACAAGAGATATGGTCATGTTAATTTCAAGAGCTTACTAGATCTCAGGAATCAGAATATGGCAATCGGGATTCCTAAGCTACAGTAAAAGTTTGCAAAGCATGCTGCTTCGGCAAACAAAAGCAAACTAACTTCGGTAGAAGCACTTCTCGAGCAACAAGTATTCTTGATTTGAGACATATAGGTGTATGGGGTTATGCCTAGACCTGCAGCATCAATGGTTCACTTTACTACTTGACTTTCATCGACGACTATAGCAGCAAATATTGTTGGGTCTATTTTTTGAAAGAGAAATCTAAAGAGTTTTCTAGATTTTAGGAATTCAAAGCCATGGTAGAAAACCAGATAGGTAGAAAGATCAATCATGAGATCAGATAGAGGAGGTGAATACATGTCTTCAACATTCATGAACTTTTGTAGAAGTCACGGCGTTCGAAGACAATTCACTTGTGTAGATACTCCTAAGCAAAATGCAAGTAGTACTTTAGCAGGCAGTGCTAGAGCAATGCTTAGTGAGAAGCATCTTCCAAATCAATATTGGGCAAAAGAAATAGCCACAGCAAACTACTTGCTTAATCGGCTTCCTACTGAATTAATTCAAGGTAGGACACCTTGTGAAGCATTCACTGTACATAAGCCACACATTGGGCATCTCCGCATATTTGTTTGCATAGCATATGCCCACATACATGATGATCATTGTAGGATATTAGATGCGAAGTCATGCAAATGCATCATGGTTGGGTATAGTGAAGAAAGTAAAACAAACAGTCAATTGTTTCTTTGTCTTCGACTGAAGTAGAATATAGGGCACTCACTACAGGTGCATGTGAGGCTATTTAGCTTAGAAGACTGTTGTCAAAAACATATTACTTTGATGAATCAAAGCCAACAACAATATAATGTAATAATCAATCGGCTCAAGCATTGACTAAGCATCAAGTATATTACTCCAGGACAAAGCACATTCATGTCAGAGAGCACTTCATCAGAGAAAGAGTGTTACTTGGTGACATCACACTACAACATTGTGGTAGCAAAGAGAATGCTATTCTACATTTTCAACTAAATCTAGTATACAGTTAGTCATTTGTGGTGTGCTCTCTAGTTGCGCTCTCTCTCCTCATCTCCACTCTTCTCCTCTCCCCTCTTCATATTTTGTCATGATTTTACCTTGAAAATGAGCCTCAAAGTGATGCAATCAGTGGAACTGGAAATGATGTCCAAAATAGTGTCAAAATTATTGGAAATTTTTTGCAAACCATGATTTTTTAGTGTGTGAAAGGTGGGCTTTGACAGGCTCCAATTTAGGCTTCAATTGAGCAAGTTAGGGTGGCTAGTTAAAGTTAGGGTGAAAATTAGATCATTGGAGGGGTCTTTGAGGTGTAAGGTAGGCTAGCTAATCAAGCTTTAGTTAGTTCCAACTCTCTTAAGTTAGGCTATTCAATCCTCAGGCTAGTTCTACTATACCTTAGCTAGGTTATGCTAACTATAAATAGGCTTGGCTGACTTTGGGCTTCAATTGAGCAACGACTACTTAAAGTTAGCATGAAAATTATATCATTGGTGGGGTCTTTGGTGTGTAAGGATAACTATGAATAGTCTTGGCTAACTTTGGTTAGTTTGACAGATCAAGGTTTAGTTAGGGCCAATTCTCTTTTGTTAGGCTATTCAATCCTTAAGTTAGTTTTATTATACCTTAGATAGGTTATGCTAATTGTAGCTAGATTTCATTAACCAAGGTTAATTTATGCTAACTATACTCAAGTTAGTTTTCAAGTAGGTTAGGTTAGCTTCAAGGCATGACTAGGTTAGTGTGAAGGTGTGGTTGGGTTGGTCTATGTTTGGTTAGAAATTTAGGTAAGTGGTTAGGGTAACCAAGTTTAGGGTTTTGGCTCGGGGTAGTGGCGGTGGCAGATTCTGCACCTAAGGTGGCATGAGCAGCACCACAAAGCTAATGAACCACTAGATTAGGCATAAGCACAGAATCAGTACCAAAATCAACATTAAGAGAGAGTATTTGAGTGCCTTTTGAACCATTTCACAAAATTTAGCTAAGATTTAAAAACTATCATTGGATTGGAAATCATTCCTAGAAATCCAAATTAACCACAAAGCAAAATGTACCCTCACTATAGACCATTTTTTGTGGCTGACTTTAGCTGCATCTCTATTAAGAATGGCCTTCCAATTTACAAGTTTACCTAGGTGGAAAATGATAAGTTTCCAGACTTTCCTAGTAGTAGGGCAGGCAACAAAGAGATGGAAAGCATATTCCTTTAACCCTGGGCATCTGTTACAACTCCCATCTCCTTTGCCAATCGTTAGAATTTTGCTATTGGACCACACTGCTTTGTGTAAAATTAGCTAGAGGAGTGTTGATATTTTCTTTGGGATTCTTTTGTCCGCAATTTGCAAATCTATTCTTCCATCTATGTTTGCCATCATTAGTTTTTCATCAGATATTGAGGGTCTTAAAAACCTCTTTAATGTCCTCTTTAGGGGTAGGGATGGCAAGAATATGACAACCTACTCAACTAAATTCTTGCCACCAAACCAATGAGGTTTCCCCTTTATATTGTATCTCATCTGACCACAAAATGATCCTTGCCATATCCACATTTCTTTCCTTGTTTGTCAATTTGAATTGTCTCCTGATCTCTGGCTAAGTTTTCCATTTGAATTCCTCCTTCGGCCAAAGTTGCCCCCAAGTATGTAGTCCTTTTCTAAAGATCAGACTCACTGCTTCCTAACTTTCTAGAAATCACTGTCATTTAAAGGGTGGTTCTTAAAAATAGTAGAGACCCTATTAGATTCTAGGTCCATGAAGGATCCTTTTCCTGAAAAGACCAATTGACTTTTGATAGCCTCAAAGAATCCCCAAAGAGATCTCTAGAGTTGGCTCCCTTCAGTGGAATATGGTTTTGGATTGTATAGCATCAAGCTTAGGATACTTTTCGTTGGTTTGACTAAGGTGAAATTTCTCAATAGGAGTGAAGACCATTCCAAAACACGATGAAGAATGGCCTTTATGATCTAGTTAGTAGCGAGCTTATGGAATGATTGTTCAATGTCAACCACCTCAAGTCCACCTTCTTCTTTGGGTCTGGTATAAAAGGATCATATAACCTTAGAGATCCTTCTTGTTGTTGGGATCCCACCCCAACGGAAGGATTTGCATAGCTTTATGAGCTTGTCAAAGTTCCATTGCATATCTATTCTACAAAAAGATAATGCTGCTTGGACTTTGCCATACCTCAATACCAATGCAACAATGCATTAACCCTCAATCTAGCACATTAGTGGTTATATCAAATGATATTTGATTTCAACCACGAAAGGTTGATTGTTGCCTTAACATACAGGATACAATACACAAGGCCTTTTTGAGGTTTTAGGAGATACACGTTTGGAGATACATCGATTTCAAAGAGAGATTTTTGTTATTCATCAATTCATGAATACCAAGTTTAGTGCTCATCTGAGACCTTTTCAGTCTACACATGATGCTCCTTCCTCTTCTTGAAACCATAAAGCATCTTCTTGACTTCACTTTCTTGAGTTTACACACAGTGCTCTTTCCCTTTGTCCTTAATCCTTCTGGTCCACAATGCATAGACTTTATCTTCTTGAACACCTTACATCTAATGTTTCCTCATCCTCCTTCAAACTTTTCAGGTCTCGATACATGATGTTTAGACTCAATCATGGTTTCTTAATGGTCATTGATGTGGCGTGTAGCGTTAAGCAAATAGAGAATAAACTCATAAAGGGTGATGATGATGGCCTTCAATGCACTTACATCACAGATTTTTTCCAAAAGATGGAGACAACATCAAAACATGTTTGAAGGGGGTTTCAATACTTTCGTTTGAAATATTCTTAGCAAACTTTCCATGGGCCACAATTAATCAGTAACATAGGGTATCTTGGTAACTATGATACATTAATGAAGCATTGATTTTTGACAATTAAGGATAAAATTTGGACAAGAAGCTCTAGCCAACACCTAGAGTGGTCCCTTTCGTAAATGCTGGTAGGCTAATAGGTACCCTAGATTGAATTTGGGGGCAACTGATTAATTAGTTTGTGTGGGGGGAGAGGGGAAGTGGGATAAAGGGGGAGGCCGTGAATTAAATAAAGGGGGAAGGGGCAATAATTAGTCTCATCGAGGGAGGGGGGAGATTGAATTAAATAAGGGAGGGACGTGTGAGACATAGGGGAACATGGACAAGGGATGATTTATAATACTACTGTAAGGAAAGGGACATACAATATTACTTTATAGCTTGCTGGGTGGTAGGACTCATGCGTGGGAAAAAGAAGGTTTTGGGCTCAAATCTTTTCTTGAACGTTTGGGGAAGCCCCCCCAAACATAGTCTATTCATAAAATAAAAGCCCCTTGCGCCCCCTCCCTCTCTTACATAGTCTATGCATAAAATAAATTAAGCCATAGATAAACATAGGTTAATTAAGCCTCCATGCACCAAAACTAATTGAAACTTGGTAGTATATGCCTCCCCCCCCCCCTCTCTTACATAGTCTATGAATAAAATAAATTAAGCCATAGGGAAAATAGGTGAATGAAAGCATAGATAAATTAAGCCAAAGATAAACATAGCTTAATTAAGCCTCTCTCATACACTAAAATAAATTAAGCCATAGGAAAAATAGGTGAATGAAAGCACAAATAAATTAAGCCATAGATAAACATAGGTTAATTGAGCCTCTCTCCACCAAAACTAATTGAAATTGGTAGTATATGCCCACGATGTTCAATAAATGGAAATTCCAATTATATTACTCTCCCGGGAAAATTTTAACGTAAGTCTCTCAGCCCCCCGCTAGAAAGATTAGCGTAATTAACCCTTGAAAAATTAAGGCATATTGCTTTCCCTCCAAATAGTTTGAGAGCTCCTAATCACCCTCTAGAGTCTTGCGTCCTTTCCTTTCTCCTCTTCCTCGCTCTCTCTTGCTCTTGATTATTGCCTCCCTTAAATGATTCCACTCTCATTCTCACATCCTTTGCTTTCTCCTCTGCATCGCTCTTCATTGTTGGCTCCCTTAAAGATTCCGCTCTCCCTCTAGCTGAGTCTCGCATCCTTTTCTTTCTTCTCTTCATTGCTCTCTCGCTCTTGATCGTTGCCTCCCTCAATGATTCTGATCTCCTTGATCGCTGCCTCTGTCCATGATTTGCTCGTTGCGATTCCCTCCTTTCGTTGCCCTCCTAATCGCTCCTTCTCCTTTTTCTAAGTCGTCACCTTGCGGCATTCCTAATCGTCCCGTGGGTGATTGGGACTACAAGGAAGTAGTATCAACAGAGAAGAGAAAAGGAAGAGGGCAAGGCCATGATTAAACTAAGGGATAAAGGGGGGAGGGCACAGATTTCAATTAAAGAATAATGGAAGATAAGGGGAATTAAAGAGGGAGCAATCAAGGGGGCATTAAAGAGGAAGGGACGTGCGAAAGTTGGAGGCAGAGGCGGGACCACATTATAATGTTATGGTTATAATTAGAGATGTTATATTGCTCTATAGCTTAGTGGTAGAGCGCACGTGTGATACATACAAGATTAAGGGTTCAAATCTATTCTTGAACCTTTGGGGAAGAGCTATCTAGCCCCTCTTGAATTTCATACATAATGTGCACCCCTCTTAAACATAGACTTAAAAGAGGAATGTTGAATTTTTGTTGAGGATGCATACCAATAGATTTTCTCTTTGTGGAGCCTTCATCTGTACGTATTTGTACTTGGACCTTGTTTGGAGAGATGAGAAAACAAAAGAGCTTTTACACCACTCATCTTTTTTAGAGAACACTCTCCAAAAATGATGTCAAGACAATCGACCAAGATACAGAGAAAAATTGGGTCAAGTGCCATCAAATTGTCTTGTCTTTCTACAACAGTATGGAAACAGTTAAGTAACAACAAATAGAATCACGTTTCAATACACCCATATATACAACAGGATGGGCTTTTCCTATCTCACGTTTCAATACACCCATATATACAACAGGATGCGCTTTTCCTATATCACATAACTTGACATATGGAACAAGTCACAGAAGATCACGTTTCAGTAGACCCACAAGAAAGCCATCCACTCTTCTTGAAGAAATGCATTGCCAGTCCTTTCAGGATGCCTGCATGAGTACCAAGCATCACATATTCACCAAACACTAGTCTTAGACTAGGTTCATGCTTTGATGGTATTGTCTTCATACAAGGCTACAACTGAATGTTGTAGTTCAAATAAAAATTATGAGCTGTGAACACTTACAGATACGAGATTTCCAGCCACATACTTTAACAAGGCTCCTTTCCAACAGCTGAAACACTTGTGAGATACCACGTGTACGGCTTAAATGCAACTTCAAAGCCAATTGGCACCCTTCCATCACCATTCTTCTAGCGTTTTCAAGCCATCCCAAACCCACTTACTGATGAAGAAGTTTTTTGCAAGCCTCATATGTTGACCAACATATGGCTGCTGCTGGTGTATGATACAACACTCTTGGCTTTAAACCCTTCAAAAGTGCACCCGTTCCCTCTTTAGCAACAATTATCCTCACAACATTCCCTATTGAGCCACTGTTGAAGCGATCCGCACCATTGACCCCCTGCAGAGAGAGCAGTCTTAGAATAAATAGGAGCAAGTACAATATATCGTTTCTAATGAAATACGCAATGGTTCTGTGAAATCCTCCAGGAAAGTTCAATCATGTAGCCTATTCATGGCAATGTGCGAAAAACATTATTAAGTATTTAAACTTTCAGAGAAATAGAACTATCATTAATGGCAACGAGTATTTTCTCACATTCATCTTTCAAAAAATAAAAACAATCCTTAAGCTATTTCTTTAATCCCTCCACGTGACTGAGGTATATATCTTGCCTACCCAACAGCATGTGCACATACACATCACATATGCATGTGCAAATGCATGCACTGTGCACACATGCTCACACAGAGATGCATGCATGCATGCATGTCTCTCTCTCTCTCTCTCTCTCTCTCTAGTGTGTGCATGCGTGCACATGTGCGTGTGGTGTGTGTGTGTGTGTGTGTGTGTTTGTGTGTGTGTGTGTGTGTGTGTGAGAGAGAGAGAGAGAGAGAGAGAGAGAGAGAGAGAGGAGTGTTGCAATTCGACAGCAAAATATAGAATAAGTGCGCCTTGAAGCTCTCTACCTTGATTTTTAATCTTGCATTGAGATCCCAAACATTAACAATTTCAATGAAAAACAGCAACACAGACTTCGGTCATCACTCTTCTTGAAAATAGCCCTTGAAAAAGAAATACATGTATACTTACATATATGCTTGCATGCATACATACACACATTTCAGATTAGCTTAGCCAACCTTTGACCCTCTACTCGGACCTCTGCCACAAAGACGCATGGAAACTCCTGATTACATTTGCAAATTTCCAACTTTTATTCAAGGCATGGTACTTAACAAGCTTGTGAAGCCCCCCTCTAAAAGTGCAATTCTCCACCCCAATAAAAATCCACACGGACTTCCTCTCATTTCTAAAGATGTCAGAAGTTCAACACAACAAAAATGTGGTCCAGCACAGCCAGATCAATGAAGGTGAAAGGAAGTACCTGACATTGAAGCCGTGTCTTCACAACATCAAGTGGTGTAGTGACAGCACTGGCAAGTGCTCCTGCAGCTCCACCTGCTGTCAGGTGGACAACAATACCCTCTTCACTGGCCTTCTCTGGAGAGACATCCATCAATATCTTCTTGGCTGCCTCATATGTTGCAAAGTGAACAGCTGTAAATGGAGCATTCATGATGACTGTGGTTCTATATGAGACATAAAATGCCTTGAATCCCTCCTCCCTTATAATCCTCTTTGTGCAGTCAACAAAACCACCATAAGGACTACCTGTCAACTGCAACCGCTGCTTTATTACATCCATTGGTGTGAATACCGCATCACTTGCGGTTGTAGCAATTACCCCAGCTGCAGCATGAGCAACAGGATGGTGCCCTGTAATATTTCCTCCAAACTTCTCCTTGCACAACTCATATACAGAGAAATAAACAGCATGGGAAGGTCCTGCTCCAAGGGCCATTGCGCCTATTCCCCTATACAATCCTAAAGGCCCCTCCTTTTGAATGATTGTATGGAAAGCTCTCATCATAGCTGACTGGATTGATCCTCCTGCACTGGCCAGCATCTGCATACGCGTCTTCAATGTATCAACTGGGAACATCCCCATATGTTCAACCATCCCAGCAAAAGAGCCAGCAGCCATGTACTGTCTAAAACCCAACCCATCGTGCAGTTGCCTTATGTCATCTTTAAGGACTTCCTGTTTGATTGGCCCGATGCTACTTGATGCATGAGGATGGGTGTGTTTGATCAGCAGCCTCTCCTGCAATTCTGCAGTCGTATCTGCCATACACAGCTCTCAAAGCTACGGAGAGTGAACCCTTGGCTGTTCAAAACTGGTATCACAGCAAGGGAAATAGGAGTTAAAGCCAACAAAATGAGAAGGAAAATATACAGCCTAGTACAATCAAATACCAGGTCTACAATAAAAAGGAGAAAATGACAGGACTGCCCCATAATGCAACCAAAGGAAAAATAACATTCACAGTTCTCGAACTGATAATATCCAGTGCGCCCATAAAAGGGGATTCTCTGTCCACATGCCAAAGAACATTTTAACCCAATACTAGGTACCAGCCTGAAACTTGGAACTATATATCCAGCGAAAGAAGGGGCATAACAAGGAAGCCAGATGGAGGGGGCAGAGCAATTATGCAAAATTTTATTTTAAAGTCACCCTGGTAAACAATTGTATACCAGCAAAATCCCTTGGATTTAACCCTATATTTGTGCAATGTCTATACAAATACCGGGCTGTTTCCTATGCACACTCCATACTTTCACACCCCTTATATTTCAACCCTATATTTGTGCAATGTCTATATAAATACCAGGCTGTTTCCTATGCGCACTCCATACTTTCACACCTTGAACATTACTTCTTGAAATAATGTAACGTCCATCACTTTCTTCTTTTTTTGTAGAACAAAAACAACGTCAGCAACTCGTAGCCAATCTAGTCAAGGTTTCATTCTCAAAATTTTACAAAATAGGCGAACAACTATAACAGGTTCTTTCCTGCTGCTGAAAGTAGCAATATTGACATATCAAGATTACAACACCTTATGAAATGTAAAGCTTATGCAATGAACTAGAGTATAAAAATTACTTTTCTACTGTTCAAAACTCTAGAGTTCTTATATGTAAGTGTCCTTATGCTCCACCTCGGCGTCCTCGGCTTTTAGCACAGTTCTGCTGGATCATGATTGAGAGACCTCTCAATGTCAATGCAGAGCATAACTATCTTCGTGTTCAGAGTCTTTGTATGGCTTTTGCAATGAGATGCACTACAATTTCGGGGGGAAATGTATGCAAGTGCAAAAATTCCCCACCAGTTGGCCTGTCCTCTGGAAATGGTCAAGAGAAACATCTGTATTCAGGATGAACAAATTTAACAAACCGGAAGGAGGCAAAGGCAACAATATTGCACACATGATATGCACCCCAGATGTTCCTGAGCAAACTTAACATATGGGAAGGAGCAAAGGCAGAGATAGTGCCCCCCCAGCTGTTAATTCTCTAGATTGCCCAGAGGATTCTTTTAAATTTGAACAATTCCCTAGAATGCTTTTTCTATGTGCTCATTTATACTCAATTCACACACCTTCACTAAATATCCTATTCCCAACTTGGTTATCACTTCATGTGCATCTCTTTCCAAGATATGAGAAATTCAGGATTCACCAGGTCTAATAATATTATTGAGCACTCAGGAGATCTCAGATGTTACAAGAAACCTTGATGAATGACTAGTACTACTTCACAGAAGATATAAGAGAATAAGTGCATGCTCATGACTTCGCCTTTTTACCAAACTAGAGCATACAAACAAGCATTAAATGTCATGAATGCAAACCAGAAGTGATTGTGATGTAAGTGAGTAAAGGTTGTTTGTCAGAGTCAGAGAATTGAGACGCTGGAAAATACAAATATTTGCCTTCTCTTTGTTTTGCCTTGGACTGAAGCCTACTAGGGCTTTGAAAATAACCAGTGTAGCCTTCACAATTCAAAACATTCATTTCTTGGCTTCTTTCAAAATTGGCTGGTAGATTGTAGGACTACCCTTCACAAATCCAAAACATTGACAATCTTGGCTTCTTTCAAGATTGCTGGTAGAGAGCAGGGCTATGGGCAGGCAAAGACTCGTCCACCGCCTCTGCAACCAGCTGCCAGAATTTAATAATGAATCAGACTTCCTCATGGGTGGGAAAAAGCAGACACTTTGGTGTGGAGTAGTTGCTCATGCAATAACACAGAGATCTGCATGTTAGTGTGCATGTCGAAACCAGTTGAAACGTTTCTTTCGCAAATCTAGCATCATAATGGTCTACAATTGGACTTTCAAGTTTCCACAGAGCCACTGATGAACCTTCTAATGCTGAAAGGAAGTAGCTATATGGATTGAATGTGGACCTCCTAATAGTGCCGATTAGCAAGTGGACAAGTAGACAAGTAGAAAGAATAACAGTTCTACACTTTCCTGAAGCAATGAGGATATATGCAATGAGGCCAATAAGTAGGTGCAACACATCACCCTAAATGCAAACCATTTGGCCCATGACAAAAGTATGTAACTCAAGGATCAAGGTAATCAGCTGCAGATCCATCAGCCAGAGCTACTATTGTGTGACTTTGTATAGATTTACATTTCCAAGGAAAATGGTCATTTAAAAAAAAAGCTAGCCAGTTGCAAGCATATTTGACAAAAATCAGCGACAACAACTACGACAGTATACTCAAATGAAGATTAACTTGCAAAACATAGTTTGGGATTTGGGGGTTCTTGTTACAATCATATTTATCCAATTCATATTTACAACTAAGTGGAAGCAGGTTGGCTCAAATATGTTACAGTGAATATAGATACAGCTAGATCACTTGAACCCAGCCTTATTACGCCTAGATATTGCCACCATATGGAAGAGAAAGGTTGGAAGTTGCAGTAGGTTCGAGTCTTCCAATCAATCCTTGCAGATTTTGAATTCATATTTATCCAATTCATATTTAGAACTAAGTGGAAGCAGGTTGGCTCAAATATGTTACAGTGAATATAGATACAGCTAGATCAGTTGAACCCAGCCTTATTACGCCTAGATATTGCCACCATATGGAAGAGATAGGTTGGAAGTTGCAGTAGGTGCGAGTCTTGCAATCAATCCTTGCAGATTTTGAACAATAGCCACTAGCATGTGTTGCTTCAAACTATTATAGAAATAATCTCCTGTTGATACAGGGGTGCTTCAAACGATTACGAAAAATATTCATCATTTATAACTAATTTGAGAATTTGTTGAGGCAGACGTTTCTTTTCGGTGATTGTGTTGGTTCAAAATCTGGATACCTTAAAAGTACCTTCACTGCCCTTCCCTCTTTCATAACTCTAAAGTAGAACATTCATGAGTCACAAGCTGCAGGATTCTCAAAAACACCATCTATGGACAAGTAAACGCTGATGAGAGGCAGAGTCCTCAAAAACACCATCTATCGACAAGCAAACACCGATGAGCGGCAGAGTACCATCTATTTACAAGTAAACACTGATAAGCGGCAGAGTCCTAAAAAACACCATCTATGGTCAAGTGAATAAAAGATGCTCCAGACTTGCATCACAGTAGCAAACCAGAGCCGACGTTGAGGTCAAAAATGGCAATACAAGCTTTTATGAATTAGCCTGAGCAACCTGACCTGATCGTCCATATGCATGCTTAGTGCATCTTAAAAACTCTCGTGATTTTCTCCAGCTTCCTAACTATTTGAGGAGATGATTGATTGCAATTTGTACATAACGATTTCTCATCCTCCGCAGACCATTTTTAAAATTGGCACGGTGCCAGCTTGGCTCTTGAAGCACAAAAAGACACCCACTTGAAGATCGTCATTGAGCGTTGAGAAGTATCTCTCTCTCAAATCAAACAAAACAACGACCAAAAAGTTCGTCATGCACATTCTTAACCCTTTGTCATCTGCAGTCTCCAGGTGCAATACACGTACAAGTTTTCCTGTATTTAGTATAGCTCACCTCGCCAAGAGGCTTCCTCGCTTAGCAAATGCCGTCAACAGATTGAATTGGCAAAATGGAAAGAACTACATCGGTTCTGAAGCGAAAGGATGTTCTCTATAAACCCATGATAAGGGGCTTGCGTGCTACGCTAGGGCTTTTCAAAAAAAGCGATGTGCATGCGTAGAGAGGAGTGTGGCTGCCACAAGCTTATCCATCTGTAGTTTAATATCTTTTCGGAGAAAGCCAAGTGTCAAACAACGGACGGAATAGCCAAGAGCAGTAGCACCTAAGCATCCCGCCAAACCGAAGGACGGGCAATCATGTCACGTCGACCGAAATGGGAGAATTGGATTGACTCACCTTAACCATTGCTGCTTGGATTAGAGTCAATCCTCAGGAAGCTACGATGCAGACGTTAAAGCAAGAAAATGGGTGATTGGACAGAACACAAAGCAACTCACACATGAATTGTTGAGGAACGCTGCCGTACTTCACGATCGAGGTGTAGAGGACCCCAAAAAACTGTACCTTTCATCCTGCAATCAATGCTTCGCATCCTTTGCCTGAGCATCTTCTCTCCATATCCTCTTCTTCCCCCTCGCAGAATTCGTACAAGGCTTTCCTCCGTGGGCCTTCGAGCTAACAACCAATCCTTCAACTCCATGTAATGCTGCTATCATCGGCCATTGTCATTTTCACTTGCACAAACAACAGAAAGCCAAACGCTCTGGCAGACACTCACAGCGCTCTCGTGTTCCTTCTCTAAAGCGGATCTGCGAGGAGGATCCACAGATATCCCCTGGTCGTCTTCAGCATCCAGCGAAACGCAATTGTTGCTACGCCAATCATCCACCCGAATCTCCTTGGATGTCCTGATAACAGCAGAAGTCATCGTTCTCCTCCTGGCTTGCGAATTCAAATTTCTCCTCATCCAACTTATTGGAGTGAATGATGAATGGAGTGGGCTCGCCCGTTCCCTTTCAAGTTGGCATTATCATCGTCCCTCATCTTTATCTCCGGGAGGAATCGTCTACTGCGATCGTCGAGATTTTCTCCTCCCAAAGTCTTCACTTCTCGATTCTTCCAGGGGTCACGTCGATTGTTTGACACGGGAAGCTACATTTCACGGCGCTGATCGATTTTTTCGAAGGGACGTGTGGCCTGGGAAGTCAATACCATCACCGTCGAAGTACGACATCTGGCTCCTGCTCCACATGCGAGTGGAAAGCAGGAGCTTTGTCGATTGGGATGGCGTCTGCGTCGATGGAAATGGACGTCCTGAGCCATTTCGGTGATTGAATGGAAAACGTGGAGCTCTCAAACTCTCTAAGAAGAGTCAGTGCACACGCTCAAAAATGCTCCTCTCTACCGATGGAGCTCGTTTGTTCACACGCTTTAATAGAACACTACTTGCAAAGAGCTGTGTGTGTGTGTGTGTGTGAGAGAGAGAGAGAGAGAGAGAGAGAGAGAGAGTGAGTTCCATTGTCTTGCCCATCCAATTCGAAGCACCGCTAAGGTGCGTGCTCGACACTTGTTGCCTTGCCAGATGCCACCTCCCTATTGGCTAGAGAAGAAATGGCGCTTTGGTGCTCCACATGGCACCCTCCGAAATTGAGGGGCCATCTATAGCGCTCCAGCTATGGGGCCATCCTCTAAAACACCCGCTACCAATGGTGCATTCTGGGCATCGTGTGAACTGAGGCTAAATGGAACCTTTGGTGCAACACAACATGATTGTACCTAGTTCTTCTTCTTCTTTTTCTCGGGCAAAAAAAGTAATCTTATTCTACTAAACTAGATCCGGGCAGGTAGTTGTATTGGATGGAGAATATGTTTTAATTGAATTTTGTAATTTTAGCACATAAATACACGTTTTGATTTTGGAAATTTGAATTTTGCATATAGCAATTTAAATATGGCACATAGCACTTTGCATTCTGCATATAGCACTTTGCATTATGCACATAGTACTTTGCATTTAGCACATAACCACATATTTATGTGAGGGAGAGTTGGCGCACTTCCTCTCTAAAAAGCATAAGACCAAAGAGGGCACCCTTTCTTAGAGTTCATTTCAATTTACATTTAGCACAAAGAAATTGGAATTTTGCACATAGCAATTTGAATTTGGTACATAGCACTTTGCATTGAGAACTGATAGTACTTTGCATTTAGCACATAACCACACATTTGTGTGGGGGGAGAGTTGGCACATTTCCTCTCCAAAAATCATAAGTACCAAGGAAAGTGCCCTTCCTTGGGTTCAATTTAATTTGCATTTAGTACAAAGCAATAGTACTTTGGATTTAGCACATAACCACACAGTTGTGTGGGGGGAGAGTTGGCACACTTCCTCTCCAAAAATTATAAGACCAAGGAACGTGCCCTTCGTTGGGCATTTTCATTTAGCACATAGCAATTTGCATATAGCATATATCAATATGAATTTGGCACATAGCACTTTGCAGTTGGACATCATCATAGAGAATTTTGTATTTGCATTGAACAAGTAGCACTTTGCATTTGTAGTATATACAATTGTCTAATCTACTCAATTAAAAGAAAAACCAATATGAAAGAAAACTTTACCTTTTGAGCAATCAAGAATGATGGGAAGATGAGGTCACAATTTAATTGTCAACATAGCAAAGAATAAAATTTAGTGAGAACTAATGGTTCCTCAACTCATAGCCCCTCTGTGTAATGTTGCTACTCTTGAGCTGCATTTTATAGGTCCCTCATTTGATTCCTTGCTCATAAATGGCTTGCAATATATCGGAGATGCTTTTTAGTTGGAAGCCACTCTTCACAACACCGATTAAAAGATTTAAAGTGTTCATGTAGTCATTTTGCTTCTCAAAGACCCTGTAATGTTGGCAGATACTGCACAATGACTTGACCTAGATGACCCTCCTTTCCCCATGATGATTTTGGCCCTCCAGGCTTTGCCCCATTTGCGTTGGCTTTTGTTGTAGATACTACCTGTACAAGACTTGCATTTGAATCAAACTAGTCAAATGCTTGGACCCCCCAAATCGTTCCCATCAGTCCCTACCATAATCTTTCTTTGCTTGACCACCTACCTTGTCCAAAAATGGCTAGATTACAATGCCTCGCTTTTGAAGAAACACAGAGCTTGAAATTCCTTGTAGCTACGGCTGTTTTGCAAGACATGGATGAGGGAGAGCTTGACTGCATCATGAAGTGGCTTGTCGACCAAGCGGTTTGAATGAGGAGCTTCTACTACAGAGGACTACACTTGGAGGGCTTGTCTGCATGGGATTTTGCTAACATGTTCATTTTAGATACTACATTTGTGGTCGTAATCCTGCATTCCTTCTACTGCGAGGAACATTCTAAACATGCGAAAGACAACCAGGATGCCAAATTTCTACATGATTTTCCTATCCTCCCGTCGAGATTTGGGGAGATTTATTCGCCAAGGATCTCGCTTTCAATGCGAAAGGTGATCCTACAAGATTTGCTACTTGTCGAAAATCAAATCTCGCTCTTTGTTGTGAAAGAAATCATCAGGAGGGACAAGAGATGCAGGTCAGATGAAGAAGCCACCAAGAGATTGGAAGGCTATGTAGGGACAATGGCACATACAATTCTTCCATTTACGAAATCTAGGAAAAACATCACCACCGGCTTGAAATAGTTGGGTAAAATTGGCAAGCATCTCCTTGACTGCTTCTACTGCATTATCACACATCCGAACAAAGACAGCCTAATCACGAGGGTAGTATAGATCTGCTGTATCTAGAGGAAGTTCCCGAGGCTATCAATATGCATGCTACCGGTATCAAACTCGTACCTGTAGCACACGAGCAAAGCTTGATGGCAATCTCCTTTGAGAATGGCAAATTGGCCATGCCCAAAATGCGCATGGGGGATGACACAAAGAGAATATTCAAAAACATAGTCGCCTATGAAAGCCACATGGGAGACAAAGTGGATGTGCTTTCATATCTTCATTTTATGGATTACTTGATCGATACTCTGGAGGATGTAGATCATACTTGTGGAAAAGAAGATCATAATGGAGAGGATAGGGAGCAACAAGCACAGTGTAGAGATGTGGCACGAGCTGTGTAGGAACACGGTGTGCGTTTTCTTGTAGAAGTATAGCAAAGCGATATAGCGACTAAACATTTCCAAGGATGCGGGTAGAATTCAGATGTCGGTATCTTGCAAAGCCCTGTTTAGTGCTCTCTCTGATTTTCGCCTTACTTTTGCTAGTCATTATGTTCATGATAATGTTGTAAGCCAATCTAATCTACGCCAAGGAATTGCACTGACGACACTGATCGAATCAACAGGTATTGGTCACGTAATATCTAATTCCATCTTCTTGCCAATGCTAAATTTCAACAAATTTCCCTCAAATCTGGCTGCGATTAGCAAAATCTGACTGTGTTTTGCTAAATCACGAACTTTGTGCTGATGTCGTAGATCATTTTGATCTACTATAAGAAGCAGACTGAGCTGCTAAACGTTTTAATACTGGGATGAAATAATTCTATGCTCGCTAATGGAAAAGGTTTGGAAAGATTGTCAGCAAAATGGAAAGATGTGCATCCAATGAAGAAGACGAAAGAAGATGGAGATCTCTAGCACAACGATGGAGATAGGTAGTTTCTTTCTGATGGAGACGAAATAGTTTGATGTGAGATAGGGATTTTCACGCCATTAATAAAATTAGAATTAATAAGTAAAATTATTATGACACGTGGCTCAAGGAGAAGGGACTATTTGATTTCATGGCACAATGCTACCTGCCTTAAAATAAAAAAATTACAGCATTAGAGCTTGGCTTTGACATGACATGGCAATGGACTCGAAGGTGCGGCTATAAAGCCCCAAAACATCAATGATAGCATGTTGGATGTCTAGCAGAATGTAGCCGCGAAATGGAACTCACTTAAGGACCGATAAATTTCGACTCCTCCAAATGTGGTAGACGATGCATGCACGAATAATATGCCACACAAATAGTTGACAAACATTCAAATGGCCCTGATCACCAAACATTGCTTGTTTCCACTTGTAAGGGACCGTCAAATTTGCACTCACACTAGATCCGAATTTGACGCCACAGCGGGCACTGCTAAGCACCCCCAAAAGAGATAAAAGTGATCCTTGATAGCAACCCTGCACATAGTACAAGTCGGTGAAATGCGCTTCCATTTTCCTACCCAACCTTTGGTAGAGAGCTTAGCAACCAACACCTACCATAACAAAAAATTTAAACGATTGGATGGTGTGGAGAGCCAGACTCGAGACACTCGATGAGCCTAGATGTCCACTAAGTCAAATGGAGCCCATTTCCTGCAAGCAGCTCATGCAAGCAAAGTAATAGTCGAAACATGAGCACCCATGAAATGACGTGCTTGAAGCTTGGACAAAGGTTTTCCATCTACATCAATCCAATCTACAAAATCCATGCGTTGTAGCAGAAAGGGGCTCATTGGCCAACCATCCTTTAGCCAAGACAGAGTGGACGAAACAAAATTCTTTTTCCCTGTAGTGAAATTGAATTCCCTTGCTACCTCCTCATGTGGCCGCTAGGAATGCATCTACGTTCAAAGCTTACTCCAAGGCATAATGCCCTTCTGATTGAGGGATTTACACAAACAAGGCTTCAACTGAATGGGCACAACATGGTTTCGAAAAGGATCCCTTGAGAGCCGGAAATTTAGCCCCAATGATCCGTCACCTATAATGTGCAGAGTACCCTGCCACTTGGATTCTTCAAGTTTTTGCTTCCACAAGATCACAAGTTTATGAAGAATCTCATATTGAGGCAGCTTAATTGGGAGCAAGGTAAGTAATTGCTGCCAACTTGCTGTCCCATGCGAAATAGCAAGAACTTCGGCCCATTCAATCCAATACCGAGCTAGAGCCCATGGTTGAGGAAAATGTGATTGTAGCAACCACTTGCAGCACAACTTGTCGCACATGTCTTTGAAGGATTGGATCCCCAGGCCACTAAGGTCTTTCGGTGTTAAGAGCGAACTCCCAAAGAGAAGGAGTGCACTTTGAATACTAGACGAAATCTCTTGCCATTCATTCCATTGTCAAGTTTCCATGGCTAGAAAAAAAACGGCAAGACTGTAGATACATAAACCATTGTTGGTGAGAGTCTATGCTTCAACACTGTAAACCGACATTGTACCTAGTTCTTGGAAGCAACTCAGTTGGGTCTTGTTTCTTGGCAACCTGAATGTGCGCATTTGAGTGTGGATGTGGACATTTATTAAGGGTGTTTACACACCAAAGCCCTACCCTCCCAAGCCTAAATAATATGGCTCTTGGCAAGCAGGGTGCTTACACACCGCCATGGTGAATCTTGGGCATGTGGAAAAAGGTTGTGGGTTCAAGCCCCACCACTTCAAAGTGCATTTGATGTTTTGAAGAAAAAATCCCTTGGGCAGGGGGCCTTGGCTGCCTAGGTTAGGTTGCATGATTTTAGGGGCCAATTGGGCCTCCCATGTGGTTAAACGCCCCTGCATTTTTGGCTCATTTTTGGCTGGCGGGCGGGCAGGCGGTGTGTAAAGATCTTAAGTTCACACGAGTGTTGATTGATGGCAAAGTGAAGGGCCGCTAGGTTGGACTCATTTGGTCGCACGGTTCTGGATGGACTAAGCACTCTACCTAGTCAATCGTTGCCTCCCTAAATTGCATCCATGTCTGTCTCTAGCCTACGTACAACAAGTTCGCTAGCCCTCCTTGAGCATGCGGCCTGAATGTCGATGAATCCTTTTGCCACCTAGTGTAGGATGGACTAGGAACTCTACCGCACCAATTAGTTGCCTCCCTGATCAGTATCTTGTCAGCCTCCAAATTTCGCACAACAAAGTTTGATGATGGCAGCCAACCCACCCTCTTGCTCCCAAGGTGCACAGTTGGCCACTACATCCCACTGCGTGAAAATCGGCACCTGAAGAAGCAACAAAAACATTCTTTTGCCACCACTGTATCTTCTCCAGAATTTCTCGAAAGCTTCTCCAGAATTTGAAAATGTGCGAGAGTGGTGGAATAGGGGTGGAAGCATGCTGGGCACACGGCTTGTGGGGAGAGGCCACTGGAGAGGATGCCATGTGGCAAACCTTTCATCTTACTTGTTGCATTGTTTCTTCCTTTTTAAAAACCTCATCTTCATGAAGGTGACACGTGTGGATAGAAATCGTCCAATTCTAGAGAGAGAGAACAATGTCAATTATATACATAGTATAGATATATATACTATATATAATTAAGTTGTTCTCTCTCTAAAACTCCAAGATCTCTCTCTCTAAAACTCCAAGAGCTCTCTCTCTGTACATACATCACCTTCACAAAGCTCCCAAAAATGAGGTTTTAAAAGAAGGAAGAAACAATGAAAGAAGTAGCACAAAGGGCTTGCCATGTGGCACCCTCTACAGCCTCCCCCCACACTTCCAATCCCTCGCCCACCACCCTTGACCATTTTTGAATTCTAGAGAAGCTCTAAGAAATTCTAGAGAAGGTGCAGTGGTGACACGAGTATGTGCAATGCACATGGGTTTGTTATTGCTTCCAAGTCCATAACTAGGTACAATCATGTTGTGCCAGAGCAACGCCTAGGTCTGTCCCTTACTTTATGCAATAAAGTTGATGTAAATATATGCTGCCTCTCATCAATAGCATGTCACGTAGTGGACCTAGTTCCCCAAAGAAGCATATAGAGGATCCGCCATATAGGTCACCTAAGAATGGACATGAGGGTCTCGGCAAAGGTTGGCATTACTGAGAGAGAACACTGCTAATGGACAGGAGGGTCTCAAAAGGCTCTTGAGGCTAGCATTGCGCTGACAGGAGGGTTTCAACAGATAGTGGCTCTGGCAAAGGCTAAAGACTATTTCACACACCTTTCATATCTAATTCTTAGGAGTGGATTTCTAGGTGAGGCATAGCCTTTCTAAAAGATTTGTTTTTTTTAGCTAGCCTTAAAATTGATTCTATGTTTGGTACATAAGGCACCCTAGGTATAGAAAATGTAGCTAAGTTTTTTTTAAAATTTCCATGAATCTCTTATGATTTTCCCCACGTTGCCTTTCATGGCTTTCCAGTGAGACATAGTCTTTCTGAAACATTACCTATCTTCTTTTTAAAAAAAGTGGACTCGCCCTCATGTGTCTTAACAACCCACGTTCCTTGCATGTAGGCCCCCTCAAGCAAGGGCTAGGATACCTCTCTTCAAAGTGTGAGAGGGTTTACTCTTCCCCCCCCCCCCCCCCCCCGCCCCTTTCTCTCCCCCCAAAAAAAAACTCATATAGGACCCTAAGGGCAACTATAACCTCTTTCTACAATGGAAACCTCGAAGGTTGGTGGCATTCAAACCCATGATCTATGCATTAGATAGGCCAAAGCCTTGGAGGCAAAGGTTAGCTACTTTTAAGTCAGGTCTTAGTGGACCTTGTCTACACCTACTTTTGCAAAGACAACTTTCCTCCATTGACTTTGACAATAATAGGAAAAGCATGGTCTTAAGTTAGACCCTTAGCACATGTAGGAAATAGGAAGGGAAGGGGAAAAAGTGGTCCAATCCATCTATCCTATTCACCGTCCCACCATGTGCTAACACTCAAAAGAGCTAGGGATAGGTTAGGTGGAAGAGAACACATGGTATCATTTCATGTGTTTAAGAGGTGGGGACAAGGACACATCTAATCATTCCATGCTTTCTGATTCCTTAAAAAGGGAATCCCATTTTGGTACCAAGGGCCGCCATGGTCCAGGATGGGAGAAAAAGTGGCTATTCCCATCCTAAACATCCTTGACCAATTGGTCTAGCATGGGAGTAATGATGACAAGTAGATTCCCACCCTAACCCCACTTGGTCTAGGATGGGAGTAATAGATTCCCATACTAAACCCATGCTAATCCAATCCATGTGCTAAAACTTTTAGAAGATTTTTAGGTCTTAAAGAATCAAGACAGATGTAGGACAATGGGAGAGATCCTATGAAAGTTTGTCCTAAACTTTGATGAATTAGGACGCTTTAGGGCTTGTTGGTTTTCCACCTAAGTGGAAGAGTGAGTGGTAGATGCCCTTCACATAAAGGGTGTCATGGAAAGAATGGCTTTGATATTATATTTTTATTAAAGGCATCCCAGGTGCTCTCTTTGGAGCTCTAAATTTCCTCTCTTGTGCTTTGCGTTGCCTCTCCTTTCTCCCTCCGTGCCTCTTCCTTCTCCCTCTGCACCTCTTCTCCTCCTTCACCCCTTTTGTCACCTCTCACCCTCCTGCAAGCCCACCGCATAGTAACTGCTAGCCACACGGGCTTTGTGGCCTGTGCTGCCCACTCCTCATGTTTTGCCTTCGTGCCCCCCCTGGGGCTGCTTGTCACACACAACAGCAGGCTGTTGGCAACACCACCCAATAGCAGGCTAGAGGTCAACCTCTAGCCACCTCTCCAATGAGCCCTCGAAGCATCTTAAGGGCCTCCCGTTGAGCTACCTATATGTAGCAGGAGGCCTTGCATTGGTCTCACCAGCAATATCAAACTAGGAAGACCCCTGTAACTGCAAGTGGTGGGAAACGGTTTGGACACTTGCAACTATTTTGGCCCCTCTCAGGTTTGGCTTCTTGCAGGATTTTCTTGGTCCTTGTGGTGTGAGGGATTTAGTGGTGCATTTTGGGCTGATCCTCGAGGATCCCTTTCAATGGTAGGGCTTGTGGAGCAAAATTTGTGGGCACAATCCGGTGGTGTGTTTTGGAGGGCCACGGGAATTCCTCTCCTCCCACCTTGTTTCTTTTCTTTCCATCTAGGCAGCAAAGAGCGAGCTCCTTCTTCTGGGTTTCGAGTTTTGGTAGTGACCATTGGTCTAGCAAGAGGAGCTCAAACGACCGCATCCTCAACTCCTCAATTGTCAAGGTTCACTTATCCCCATAAAACAAACAACACGTCAAGAAAGCGATGCAATATCTTCAGGACAAAGCACTAGTGGGTAGGATAGTGGGGCTCACACCCATGAAAGTCAAGTAAGTGATTGTATCCAAGCAAGTTAAGTGCTAGAGGGTAATCATATCCAAGAGGTCACCTACAGCAAGGGGTCTTCCTCTTCCAATTGAGCTCTCCCGACACTTCTTGGACCCTCGTAGAGCAAATCCCCCTTCCTCTAGGCCTGCACGTGGTCAACTTCATTCCATGGTATCATGGTTCACTATGGAGGACATGGAGTCGATGCATCACGTGCCTCACTTCCTGATGATGCTACACTTCCGACGGCTCCAAAGGAGTATCAAACCATTATCCACTCCATAGGGTGAGCTTTTGGCATAGTCCTAGAGACTCCACCCCCAATGGCAGGCTCAATTTTAGCAAACGATGGGGTCCAATAGCTTAGGTTGATAGTAGCATACCTAGAGACCCTCCCATAGGAGATCTTCCTTGAGACACTTGATGGCAGAGAGTGTAGGCAGTGGATAGATATCTTTGGATTATCAGGGCAATGTCTACATTGCAGGTAGATGGGCCCTCTAGCTCGGGAATGTCAGTGTGTTGAGGCCAGGGCTCCACCTCACCCTCGGTAGGAGTAGAAGGCTGCTTGCCCAGAGAGAGTCCAGCATGATCAATAGATGGAGTCCTAAACGCCCTAGGTGGAGCCCTTGGAGGGGCTTGGACCAAGGTGAAATGTAAGAGATTTGGCAATAGGGCCAAGCAGAACCGTAGGAGATGTCAAACGTCATGAGCGTACGATGGTAGAGGATGAGATGGAGCCCCGACCACAGGGGAAGTAGCCAGAGTGAGGGTTTGCAGACTACCCTCAGACTCCAAAGGAGGAGACCTTCTTCGATGCTGTCCCCCTGACAGTAGGATTCTTGAGCGTTGTACCCAGGAGGCCCTTGGTGCTACCTTAACCACTCTGAAGGCGGCCCTACCCCCCTCTTGACCTTCCACCTTGCCCGATTCTACCAGAGCCCCCCCCCCTTCCCTCCTGCCCACCCTCCCCCCCTACTACAGTGACTCTCACCACCTGCCCCCTTTGCCACCCCCCTTCCCTGACCATTTATAATATTATGACTAGCAATAGCCATGCTATACCACACTATAGCATAATGCTAGGGATCAATTGTGAGCAAGACAAGATTGTGGGTTTGAATCCTTTCTGGAACTTTTGGGTATATCTACCAAAAGCTTAACCTATGTTGTCCACTCCATTAGAGACCAAGTAAGAGATTGTCGCTCTCTTCTCCCATTTATTTTTTGTTCTACAAGTTGGCATAGTTCCTATGGTAAGCACGATTAGAGAAATTTCCTTGGGTATAGAAATTACATATTTAACAATAAATTTCAGAACTACAAAAGTTGGGCAAGTAAATGCCTTTGAAATCAGAGTGCTTTGATGTCTGTTTGGTAGATGGTTGATGCCCATGCATCACATGAAGTGAGTGGATAAATTGCAACTCAATAAATTACTATTTATGGTGCATTTGGTGAATGAATGCTTGATCCTTCACAAAAACTGAGGTGGATTTGTGAACATAACTTTCAATTTGATGTATGCCTTGAAAGTGTGGTGATTGATGATATTTATGCCAAAAAAATTGGTGCTCTTTGATGTCTCAAAAGAGAGGTGAATCTCATATTACACTTGCAAGTGTTGGATTTGGAGTGGTTTATTCCTTTGCTGTAATTTGAAAAGATGGGAGAAATTTCTCAAATTATGCAAATTGTGGGTGAGAAAAGATAACTATATTGTTTGGTACTATGCATGGAAAATTTCCTCATGGGGAAAGGAGTATGGGGTTTAACTATGGGATAAGATGAATAACTTGAATTACCATGGGATGACCCAACAAAGGAGCAAAAATTGGAACATAAGACTTGGGTGTAGAAGTCTAGGAAGCTGTTACATTGGATATCAATATGCATTTCAGAAACTTTCATCCACATACCAAAAAGGCCACACTCCAAAAGAGGCTTGGGATATAATTCAAAAAATGTATAGTACAAGTACCGAAGCAAGAAAATTTTAGCTCAAGAAAAGACTCCATAGAATGTGGAGTGGCAATTGAAGTATTATAGATTATGTTGCTGAAATTAGGCAAACAACAGAGGATTTGGCCACCATTAATTGCAATGTGGAGGATGATGACCTAGTTTCCATCATGTTGAATGGACTATGGCCAAATATAAATCCTTGGACACATCTATCTCCATGAGAGGTGCTATGCCCAATTTTGAAGAGCTAGTTGCCCAGAAGAAGTGAATCTTGGACTAAAAGGGTCAAGTAGTAGTGGAAGAGATAATTTGTTCTACCATAGGAGAGGTAGAGGTGATTTTAGAGGGAGGAGTGGACCCCCTAGAGGCCATGATAGAGCCTCATATGCTCATGAATCTCATGTGGATAGAAATGATTATGTGCCAAGGGCATGCATAGAGGCAGGAAAAGAACTCCCAACCATGGTAGAGGCAGGGAAAGCCATGCACAAGGAGCTAAATATTGTCATTTTTGTGGCAAGTATGACCATTATGAGAGGGATTGTTGTGCCAAACGAAATTCTAGCCATAGAGGACAAGGTGGAAGGCATCAATATAAAAATCATGTTGACCAAAAGGAGGATGATTATGAGCATAGGCATGGAGCTCATTAAATTAGCATGGAGAATGTTATGAGTAGCATGTCAGCACCATCACAAAGTGATGAGTGGTTTATCACGGGTGCCACCAATCATATGACCTGCCATGGTAAATGGTTCACTCATAAAGATAAGATGCCAGATGTGAGTTTGTGGCTATGGGTGATGATACAGTGCATAAAATCACTCGCATTGGAAACATTTCATTGGTTGATAAGGATGGTGCAGAGAACACTTGGGTGATGTATTGTATGTTTGTACCATCACTAAAAATCTTGCATCGATTGGTCACGACTATCAAGTGAAGTTTAATAAATTTTGATGCTTTGTGGAAGAGTTTCACAATGGTAGCTGGAAAAGTGGTTGCCAAAGGCCATAAGAGAGGGAGATTATTTACTTTTGATGTAGGAACACCTTGTTTACACACAAGGTATGTTTGTAAAAAGTGCTCACAAACAAGATGAAGATTGGGGTGCTTCTGGCAATTCTTGCTTGTCTTCTTCAACCTTTTCTGTAGATGACTGTGTAAAAGGTGTATCTATGTCTTGTGTATTTGAGGTTTTCCAATCTGTTTCCTCATCAAAGACTACATCTCTAGAGAATGACCTTTCAGGTGATGGGATCATAGAGCTTGTATGCTTTGCTTTCTTCAATGTAGCCAACCATGATGCATTTACGTGACTTCGCATCCAATTTCCTATGATGGTCGTCATGTATGTGGGCATATGCTATGCAACCAAATATGCAAAGATTCCCAATGCATGGCTTGTATCTAGTGAATGTCATACCTTGAATCGGTTCGATAGGAAGTTGATTAAACAAGTAGTTTGTAGTGACTATTGCTTATGCCTAATACTAATTCGGAAGATGCTTCTCATTGAGCATTGCCCTAGCACTGTTTGTCTGCTAAAGTACAATTCTTCATTTCAGCTCTTGCATTCTATTGATGAGGAGTATATGCACAAGTGAATTGTCTTTGAATGCCATTACTTTTGCAAAAGTTCATTAATGATGAAAACATGTATTCACCCCCTCTATCTAATTTCATGACTTTGATCTTTCTGCCTGTTTGGTTTTCTACCATGGCTTTGAATTCTTGAAATCAGGGAAAAGCTTCAAATTTCTCTTTCAGAAATTAGACCCAACAATATCTGATGTAGTCGTCGATGAGAGTCAAGTAGTAAAGTGAACCATTGATGCTACGGGTCTGGGCATAACCCCATACATATGTATGTATCAAATCAAGAATACCTCGTGCTTGAGAGGTGCTTCTACCAAAGTTGGTTCACTTTTGTTTACCGAAGCAGCATGCTTCGCAAACTTTCCCAAGAAACTAAAGTTTTGGAATTCCAATTGCCATATTCTGATTTATGAGCTCTATCAAGCTTTTGAAATTGACATGTCCATATCTATTGTGCCATTTTGTGGAAAGTGACATCTATTGCAATTGACTGACATGGCATGCAAATCTGGTACTGAAGCTAGCATTTTAAACAAGCATTGTTCCTTGATTGCTTTTCCTACTAGCTAATATCCTCTAGATTTTTCTTTGATCATGCATTCATCTCTATCAAAGATGACTAGATAGTTATGTTTTGTCATTTGACCAACTAACAAGAGGCTCTTACTGAGTTTCAGAACATAGAGTACATCTTTCACCAATCCTTTTGTATCGGTGAAATTGTTCATAATGTTTTTCCCTTGAACTGGATTCGGTGTATTATTTTGTCATGTAGATGACATTCTTCCATCCTTCTAATGGTTTCATCTCTATGAACCATTCTTGATGCTTTGTCATATGAGATGATGCACCACTGTCAATGTACCAAGGATCTTGATTTGCTTGTCGACTTGATAACTGTATTTCCCTTTTGAATTGCAATCTATGTCAAGATACACTCTTTCATTGTGCTTCATGTCCTTGCTTGCAAGAAACATTTCTCATGTTCATTGGCATAATGACTATGACTTGAATGTCCACCATGATGATTTCCTCTTCCTTGGAAATTCCCTCAGTTACTGCTAGATTTACCGCCTTAGTCATATTGCTTCTTGCGGCAATCTCTTTCATAGTGTCCAAACTTATGCCAGTAGTTGCACTAGATGTTTGACACATTGGTGAATGCATTCCCTCATCCTTGAAATCTTCCTTGATTGGAATGATTTTCTCTTTGCTGATGCTGATGCTGAGTATGATGCTGATGCTGATGCTGACTTTGACTTTGATGCTAACTTTGTTGTTGATGATGACCACTTTGCTGAAATGATCTACTACCTCTGCCTCTACTTCTATCTAAAGCTGTGAATGGTTGATCATTGGAATGATCTTTGCATGTGTGAATGGCAAGAGTCATGAGTTACTCACCAATAAAACTAACTGGAGCCCTTCCAATGTTAGAATTTGTCGTTGAATGGCAATACTTTGGACTAGATCCTTGTATCCCTCTCCTAGTCCATTCAGGATGACTTGAACCATTTCTACTGGATTCATGGTCTCTCCTACTACTGTGAGGTGATTGTTGTAATCCTTGATCCTGAGTACATAAGATTTACTGCTATTGCAAGAACTTTGGTTTATGTGGTTTCTCAGTGTGAGAATCCTGGAAGTGTTCTTGGACTCGTAAAGAGCTACAAAGATATCCCATGCTTCTTTTGATGTCTTGACTGTGTTGAGCTATCCTGGCATGACATCTTGCACATTCTGCTTAATCAGATGATATGCATACTTGTCTTTCTTGTCCCATTCTGCCTATGTTTGGGCAATGGCAGGATCTACTACTGGTGTGGTCACTATTGGTGTAGCTACAGATCCTGCTATAGATCTTGCTGCTGTTGGTGCTACGACAACAGGTGGAGTAGAGAAACTGATGGCTGGACCATCCAATGGTCTAGGCGTAGAGCCATCGACATACTCCCATTTGTCCTGAAGTACAAGAATGGTCTCCATTTGGTATTTCCATGTGCCATAATTGGAGTTGTCTAACATAGCAAATGCCTCCAAATTGAGGTCGCTAGTCATAGACATGGTGCAAGAAATGTACTCAAAAGTGTCTATGAAATCACTGTCTGAATCAACTACAAAACACTAATAGTATCAAGTGAAATCTAAACTGTTGATGAAGATAGAACTACAATATATAATCTAATTTGCTACAAGGCTTGTGGAAAATGATGCTGGGAATAGCCAAGAGGCTTTACAAGGCTTGAAATGATGTGCACAATGCCAGAAAATAGCATGTGTGTGAAAATCAAATCATGTGCTATCTGCCCATTGAACAATTGATCAATGTCTCTGAACACTCTGAAGTATGCTCCACTGAATTGTGGAACGTTAGGTTTCAGGTAATTTGATGATGTGAAATGTGAGTGAAGGGACTAACTCTGAGTAGGAACTATTTAGGAATTTTTCGGCATGGCTACTTTGGACTTCTCTCTACTATGGATGATCTAATCTACTCTGAACAAGACCTAGACCAACCGTCGAGCGATGTAAAAGCAACAAATAATTCCTTTTCTTTGTTCATTTTAGGTGCTGGGTCAGATGTGTCGATGTAGAGGTTGATGTACGTGCAAGAAGTGGATTTGTCTCTAAGGCTCAAAAGTGTGTGATACTTGCGCTAAAATGTGTGCATGATGTGACAAGTGTGTAGAGCACAAAAAATCGAGCGTTTTTTCCTTTTTGGAGCGTCCTCAAATTCTTCCTGGATCAAGAGATATGGCTTGATCTAGGTGGAGGGGCCAAAAGGGTGAAAATTATGATGTGGCCACTATGTTCACATGCAGGGGTGCGTCTATGGAGCACTGTGTGATGAGGTGTTAGGTCTATGCACATGTAGGGTGCCAAGTGTGCCAGTGAAGGGTCAATTGTGTCTGGCAGGGGGTTAGCTCTTCTTTGAAAAAAAGTTGATAATGGATCAATGATTTGAGGAATATGTCCCACATTTCTCTCCAAAAGAAGAAGAATTGGTTTGTGTATTTTTTTTTGTGTATTGCCTTTGATTATCAAATTGGTAGCATTTCATTTGCTAATTGAGAAATGGTGGAGAGTCACTAGTTTCACAATCAGGCTTCCCCCTTCTCCAAACATATCATACCTCCAAAAAGTACTTGGGACTCAAATTTTCTTCAACTAACACCTAGTGTTGTCTTCAAGACATGGATGACTTCGTAGAGTTGGAAAAATTGAATGACCACTATTGTGGGCCTTCACACAAACAACCCAAAGACGGAAGAACATCAGACGGAGTGCATGTGCAAGCTCCAACGTCACTGCCTATTCCGAGAAAATGTTGCTTGATGCAAGTAGAACCACCTGTGAATTTGTGTCCACAATATTTACACTACAAGAAAGAGACCGAGGCATGTACTTTTCGTATCTCCATCACTTATGACCAAATCTTGCTGTGCACCATGCTTTTAAAGTTGCCAAAAACAAAATGCAAAAAAAACTAATTTGAGTATATAATAGAAACATATTGCAATACACATTTTATAAAAAACAACACATATCCTTTGGAAAACACATTCAAGCATGCAATATATTAATTGTCATTCAATCACGCTCTTTTAAAATAATTCACATTCTATTGAAAGAATATTAAATATTCATTCAAAAGAAAGTGTAAGAATAAGACAACTCTTCTAATAACTTTTAAAACTTTCAATTTGTACACTTTAAAACTCTTTGTATTCTTTCACATTCTATTGAAAGAATATTACATATTCATTCAAAGAAAGTGTGAGAATCAAACACAATAAAATCATATTTCTCACATGAGGTCTAGGGAACTCAACGAGAAGATCCTAAAACTCCCACATACAAAAATTCCCACAAGAGATCTAAGGAACTCAACAAGGAGATCTTAAAACTTCCACAAAATAATTTAATAATTTCATAGACACGTAAACAAGCCCATTTCTCACAAGAGATCTAAGGAACTCAACAAGGAGATCCTAAACTCCCACATACAAAAATCTATTCACATGAGATCTAAGAAACTCAACAAGGAGATCTTAGAGATCTTAGAACTCCCACAAACAAATTTCATAAACACAAAAACAAGCCCATTTATCATAAGAGATCTAAGGAACTCACCAAAGAGATCCTAGAACTCCCATGTACAAAAATCTATTCACATGAGATCTAAGAAACTCAACAAGGAGATCTTAGAACTCCCACAAACAAATTTCATAGACACAAAAACAAGCCCATTTATCACAAGAGATCTAAGGAACTCACCAAAGAGATCCTAGAACTCCCACGTACAAAAACTATTCACATGAGATCTAAGAAACTCAGAAAGGAGATCTTAGAACTCCCACAAACAAATTTCATAGACAAAAAAACAAGCTCATTTATCACAAGAGATCTAAGGAACTCACCAAAGAGATCCTAGAACTCCCATGTACAAAAATCTATTCACTTGAGATCTAAGAAACTCAACAAGGAGATCTTAGAACTCCCACAAACAAATTTCATAGACACAAAAACAAGCCCATTTATCACAAGAGATCTAAGGAACTCACCAAAGAGATCCTAGAACTCCCACGTACAAAAATCTATTCACATGAGATCTAAGAAACTCAACAAGGAGATCTTAGAACTCCCATAAATAAATTTCATAGACACAAAAACAAGCCCATTTATCACAAGAGATCTAAGGAACTCACCAAAGAGATTCTAAGGAGATCTTAAAACTCCCACAAACAAATTTCATAGACACAAAAACAAGCCCATTTATCACAAGAGATCTAAGGAACTCACCAAAGAGATCCTAGAATTCCCACGTACCAAAATCTATTCACATGAGATCTACGAAACTCAACAAGGAGATCTTAAAACTCCCATAAACAAATTTCATAGACACAAAAACAAACATATTTCTCACAAGAGATCTAAGGAACTCAACAAGGAGATCCTCAAGCTCTCACAAAAAAATTTATCTCACAAGAGATCTAAGGAACTCAACAATTCTAGAACTCCCACAAACAAATTTCAAACACATAAATATCTAAATTACTTTTATCACAAGAGATGAAGGAACTCAATTAAGAGAACCTAGAACTCCCACAAATAAATTTCAAACACATAAATATCTAAAATATTTTTATCACAAGAGATCGAAGGTACTCAATAAAGACAACCTAGAACTCCAACAAACAAAACAAAAGACCAAAACTAAAATCCAAACAAGAGATCTCAGAAACTCAAAATGAGATCCTAAAGCTCCCTAACAAAAATCTATCTTATTTCGGACCTTCTAGATTGCTTTCACAAACTTGAGAACCGTTCTCCTTCTTTTCCTTTTTAGATCTCTTATGCTCGGCTGAGGAACCAAGCGTGAGATAAGAAAAATTGGCAAACAATGAGATTATATGCAAAATCGAAGGAACAGATTCGTCCTAATACAAGTTTATTCGTACGAATACTTCATTCATACGAATAAAAGTTATTCGTACGAATATGTGGTGATGATGTGGTGATTTATATAAAAAACTGACGTGTCACCATTTTTTAAATCGATTTTTTCTTCCATTCGAATCATTCGAGCGATTTTCTCGATTTTTTCGAATCATGAATTTGAATTTTTCTACTTAGAATTTAGGAAAATCCTATGCCATCCTTCACAGTTTTGCAACCATTGCAGTCAATCTATACCAACTTCACTCACATATGTAAATTGAAGTGCACAACTCCTCCGTGGAGGCAGCAAAACATGGATGCACAAAAGTGATAGAGCCAATCTTGCCTTTATAGCCACTTTCATCCACTAAATATGCTATTGGAAAAGAAAACACAGAGCAAAATAACACTCATACAAAGTCTTCATCTCTGCATACATCAATACTCAATACATCTTCAGGCCACATGTCTTTAGGAAGCCATTCTTCTTTAGCCAACACCTCATTGTTCACATGCACTACCATAGACCAATAATCTTCGTGAAACAGGGAAAGCACAATCTCAACATAAAAACCCTCAAACAAGACACCAAGTACTTTTGGCCCAAGCTCAAGAGATAATAACATCTTTCAATTTAACTGCATCTGTTGAAACAATTGAAGTCAGAGTGGGATCAACAGGGTGTGGGTAGCTCGTGAGATAGAGCATAAACTCCAGTATCATGAGCTTGTATCCTTGCTACAAGAACTTGAAACAAATTTCCACCAACTAATTGAGATAAGACATAGGAATACACAGGATCGGCGACTCAAAATTCACAACACATTGATGTTTTAAAATCTACATAACTACCATTGACTCCTCCATGAATCCCATACTAATATTTCCCATGACAAGATCAACCATGAATAGTGTAAAACGGATGACACTAGGCTCCCACTATAGAGGTACCACTCCCTCTAAGTGCATAGTCAACTACTATCCACCTTCTTACTTGTGCAACAAAAAGTCCTTCATAGTAGATTATCAAAAACTGTCTCTACTCGCTATTAGCCAAAGTGCACCTCTTCACATGATCACCAACTATCACTAGGCTCAATACAGGCAGCCCATATTCTCTTCTTTGATCACCTTGCTTCACACAAGTCTTGAAGAGAGTTGTAAAGCTCTCTAAAGCGCTATCTACCTTCACAATTAATCACCAAACTGCCAGCAACCCATTGGCAATACCATATGTAACCCACAAGCTCCCATCGGTATCCATTAAGTTTGTAGTGAGCCAAGCTCTCATGTCACAGCTCTCACCATCCTTGGAGTTCCTCACAGCCAAGGTCTCCGTAGCTTGTACCCGGCACCCACCTAGCCAAAGGCATCTCTGCAATTTAGTTACTGTCGCAGCCCCACGAGTTTCTTTATGAGCTTCTATTATCATCCACGAGCTCCTACGGTCTACTAGTAGAGCAGCATCAAGCTCCTCCTGTGATCATCCATGAACTATTGGAGTATCCTAAGCTTCCCTTATGAACTCGGCCACCTTGTAGAATTGATGGCGCAACTCACAATTACGTGATGATAGGTGTCTCGCAGCTCCTCTCCTCTCGCTACTATCGTCCACGCACTATTCTCCTTTCCATCATCTCTCGTGTCGCCTATATATGCCTTCATAAGATCATCCAAGCATCCTTCTCCCCAAAATCTCCACCCATTGAGCTTCATGCCACGTGCCTCTCCACGAAGCAGCTCGCCATCAGCCCATGCGATGATCAGCATGTGCTCTCATTGTGCCCATCGCCTATCTCCTTCATGCAGTGATCATAGCTTCCCTCATGCTCATGGAGCACATGCCTTCCTCTAAGTTCCTCTCGGCCTGCTCAGTAGAGATACCACAGCCAAGTCCTGAAGCTCCTAGCAAGAGCAGTTGACGACCCTTCCAATAAGATCTGCCTATTCCACATAACTGTCAACCCATGTCCCATGCCAACTCATTGCAGAAGCATGCAGAGAACAATCCCGTTGCCACCTCGTTCCAGATGCTCTTCTAAATGTTCCATGTCATCACTTGCATTTTACCACTCTCCCATCCTTCCCCCAAAACTTAGATCAAGGCTATTAATGCCCATATTCAAACCTTTGACGCACCACCTTCAAGCAAGCATTTAGTGCTTATTTACCCACAGACTATCACACATGATGAACCCAATCCCAACACATGGAAGATTTACAAGACACCCACAACAAAAAATACTCATGCCATCATACACAAATGACTTGGGACAACCATGAAAGACATATGTCATCCCACAACAAAAACACCATCACACTGGATACCATCCTCTGGAGTGTTTGGTGCACCCACACCTCAGGCTCATCATTTCCCACTAAAACCCTGCAAAAAAACATTCATAATCTCAAAGAGTTTTTACACATCATCATAGATCCTTTTGATAAAAGGGTGCTCATTGATCCCAAGATCAGAACTATTTGATTATGTGCAAGGCTAAGTGCCTACCCGCAAGCATGCAACAAGTGGAAAAACTACTTACATTTTTATCCACACACTAGTAGGACCAGTAGGTCGATGTCTTCTTTTGTTCTAGTCTAGATATTGAGAGCTCAAGTTTGCTTTTGGCTCAATAACTAGAATATTTCTTTGAGTTCAATCAAAGTCCTATCAAGTGGTAAGGGGAGAAGTTAAAATTTGTGTGCAGAAATCCTAATATGGGAATCAAACTAGCCATGGAGTCATTAGGTGGGAAATTTAGAGAATTAGCCAAAGGAGAGCTAGCTTATATCTCAAAGCATATGCAATGTGTTGCCTTACTAAGCAATTGTTAGCCAATGCCTTCCTTTTTTAGCAATAGAGTGACCTCCTTCAAGGTTTTGTAATTTGAAGAAGTAACGCTTGGATATTACTTCTTTAGAAAGGAATTAAAATTTGATCTAGTCTTGTGGTTTAGGTATATGCTTTATATGAATTTCTTAGAATTGTACCATCAAATGGGTATGGCTCCACTTCATGAATGTTATTAACATGGACATGTAAAATGCAATACTGAAACCTCCTCAGGAAGGATAAGGAATTACTAAATAGTTAGAGTTCCAAAGACCAAATAAAAAAGCGATGTAGAATCTTTTAAAGAATAAATTGATTATATACCCTTTGATATGAAAACATATCACTTGGATGTCTTTCCTCTATTATAGGCTATTGAATATTCATGTTAAGTTCTTATCCACCAATTGTAAAGTCAAAGGAATATAATATACAAGTGCTTGAGTGTAGAATATGGTTTCTCTTCATTCACTACACCCATAAAATCTTGCATTGCCACCACATATGATGCCCTTGTTAATCTTTCAAATATCATTTGCTATAGTTTCTATTCCTACTACAATTGGCCAAATTTGGGGAAGCCTAACCGCCGAGATGATAACATATTTATCACATATGTCCCATGCATGGACTACCTCAACATTAAATCTATGATGTTTTTCTCTCAAACAACCTCAATATTTAAAGAAATATACTTCAGGGTATTGTCTAAAATGCAACCTGTCATGATTTTTGCCTTTTGTCCATGTTGGCATCTCTAACTCACCTCATTACTGGCATCCTTTTTATATCACCATTCAATTGCATGTGGCCCACCCAATGGAACCATATTCATTGTGTCAACAAGCTTGTGTCGGCAATATCTTCAATAATATCACTGTCATTCTCTTTCTCCAAGCTCAAATGAAATGGCAGTGCGCCAAAAATGTAAAATGATGTTTTGTTGGTAGGTGTGTTTGTTGGATGTGTTAGCGGGATTGAGAAGACTCCATTGATCTTGATCGATTCACAAGACCTCACATATGCTCCATTATTTAATAATGCACTAGTCTTCCTCTCCTACCTTTACATCTATCCATAAGTAAACAAAGTTCTTCCCTATTGTATGAACTAGACAGTCTATTCAAGCAAACTGTTAATTTCATCTGTCAATTTTATGGGTTTTAGAAAGAGCTAGCCCCCCTCTTTATATGTTTTTTACCATCTATGGGCGTACCACTCATACTTTGCACTCCATCCTCGTCTCCTTTTGTTAAATGAATGTTTAATGGGATAGTTTTCACGTAGTACCAGTCTTTGTGACTCTATTTTAAAAGTTTCATATAACGTGCAGCAAAAGCAAGTATGCATCATTGCGGTGCATCAATTTTACAAGCAAAAACCTATGAGCAGGTTTATCCGAGCGTGTTTTTCAAGAGATTTAAAAAATTGTATTTCTTTATGAAACATGGTTTTTACAGTTTTATTTTCACTAGAACTAGATCTCTTTATCATAAAAATATACAAAATGTCACTCATTCAATTCTGCATAATACAAATTTTCTTCATATACATCCTTTCAACATGTAATATTTAATACTATATATGCAATATTTTCCAAAATATAACCCCATAGATGTGCTTAAATGGGGTTTTCCAATCAATTTGAGTGGCTGAATGACTATATTTGGACATTCGATGTAAAAGTTATGCCACTTTTAAAAGTGCTATCCATGGTAGTTTTGCCAGCGAAACTACCTTGGAAGACCTACTTCAAAGGGGTTTCACTGGCGAAACTACCTTGATGGCTTGCTTCAATGAGGTTTCTTTGGATAAATCCTTTCATGAGGCTAGGTTGAGAGAGGGTTTTCAATGTCACCCCCTATTAAAGCAAAAGTTGTAAGAAGGATCATAAGGGAATTTTCATAGAGAAGTCTACTCTACATGTGTGTTTCTTCAAAAGCCATCCCATTATGTTACTCACCATTCCTAAAGACTCATGTAAACATTTGTGTATAAAATAGGCATTGCTATAACACTTTGCATATTTCTAAGTGAAACTATGTTTTGTTTCGATCTATTTTTGCCATTTTTTTCAATATTAAGAAGCTTTTTTTCCCCTTCGCTTAGATGCTTGAAAGATTTCGCTCGGAAAATGCTCGTCCCCCGCATCATTGTGAGTCCAACATTTGAAGAATGGGAGTGTGTTGATAGGGATGGACAATGCTCTGAACTAGCATAATGCAAGTTTATTTTTACGTTTGCCAATGATGATATTCTCTATGAATCAATCACTTGATTAGAAATACATGCATCATTTATTTCCTAACATATGCTACATTATCCATCAAGAGTTGGGTAAGAACTTCAACGATTAATAGAGCATGAACGTTATCACTATACGGTTCTTGAGGAAGGGACCTATAGTTTCCCTTTTTGAGAGAGCCAAAATGCAATATTGCCTAGGAGTCAAGGACTTTACACCATTAGGAATCAACTACTCTATCTTGAGAGGTGGTCCCCATTCTCTCATGATGCTCCTTAGTCCATCAAGGTGGGTTGAGCTCTAAGCAAGTGTCAAAGAAAAGGAGGTCCTACCCTTCTTCATGTCCCAAGTCTATGAGGAGGAATTGTGGATCAGGTGAGCAAAAACAGGGTCACCAAGAGTCGATGAGGTAGCGAGGGTGGGTTGTGAGAATGTGAGAGTGAATGGAGGTGTTGCAATCCAAGTAGCCTGGTCACTATTAGTATGTGGGAGGGAAGGAGCGGTGAGAGGGAAAGAGCATTGTGATTAGGCCCAAGTGGCTTGGCATAGTGCTGTGAGGGGAGGGGCGATAGTGAGGTGTGGAGAGAGCATTGTGAGGGGGTTCTAGAGCATCACTATGCCTTCATAGTCTAATTGTGAAGTGAGGAAATGGAGAAAAAAAAAGGGGGGGGGGGGGGAGTTGGGGGGGAGGAAATTTTGCTAGGGCCAATCAAGCTTGAGTGTGGCAAAGAGAGAGTGTGTGTATGCGTGTGATCAGGAGGAGGGGAAAGGATTTCTACATCGGGCGGCTTGGCTATGTATTACTTAAGGGAGAGAGAAGAGAATGGAAAGGGGAGTGAGAGTGTAGAGAATAGAGAGCCACAGAGAGGGGGGTGAGGGTAATTGGAAGTAAAAGAAGAACAGAGAGAGAGCGAGTGAACAAGGGAAGAGAGGGGGTGGGGAGTACATAAAGGGGGGAGAGAGAGAGAGAGAGAGAGAGAGAGAGAGAGAGAGAGGGGGGGGGGGGGGTGCGAGAGGGGAGGTAGAGGAGGGAGAGGCTAAAGCGAAATGAAAGAAAGAGGGAGAGGAAGAGAAATGAAGAAGGGGTGATGAGAGCGACTAAATGGAAGAGAAGGGAAGAGAGAGAGCAAGAGAGAGAGGAAGAGACAAATCAAGAGGGGTGAAGAGAGGAGCTACCAAGAGCCAAGAAGAGAGGCAATGAGGGGGTAAGACAAAGAAAAACCAAACATGGAGGGCTTAGTCCCTTTCCAAAAATTGAACAAAGAACAAAAACACTTATTTCTTTTCTTCATTTTAATTGTGGCACAAAAATTAATATTAATATCACAACCCCTTACCCCTTCGGCTCATAAATCACCTTTTTTCCATTTCCCATTCTAAGATCAAATCTGTAGCATCGACCCTTTAGGAACTTTGGCATTATCTTTATCACCTCCCTCCTCATTCGATTGCTATAACGCTTGAAAACTATTTGTTAGTTTGAGGGCATTTGAAGGCTTATGCTCTAGTATCTCTTTGACCATTTTTACATCATGAATAAATCATGTGGCATATTGGTCAAATGCATCGGCTATCTTTTAACATACTATAGTAATAATCATACTCTTGCTCTTATTTACTACTTGGGATTTTTATTTTCCTTTACAAATCTCCAAACCAATGCCCAAAGGAAGCATGAATTTAGTGAATTCTCGTATAAGATGGTTGATACTTGGGGAACTTATTTATTTGCCATCAAATAGATTACTAAAGCCTTGGAAGTTTGTTTTCTAGGTCCATCTCTACATAGATTTGTGCATGAGATAAGGATTGAGAAATGGCTCCTTCCCAACATTACACTTAATCTGTTGACAGAGGATCACGACGAGTTTAAGCAAAGTTGGTCATTGCTAACTATAGCTCTTGTGGAGCACTTTGGCAACCAAGAAATTCCCGCTTGCTTGTCTCTATAGGTAGCCCAGTTAAGGCAGTAGGCAAGACATATAGCCGTTGAGGATTGTGCACTTCAATCTCCCCCCTATGTGTTAAGACTAAGTGATGGCTCTGCCTCGTTCCCCCCGTTTATTCCAAGGTAGGATTCACGAACATCCACCCATCGCTTTGGAATAGGGGCGTACTTCCACATGGTAGTCTTTCATAGGCCATTCAAAAAGTTTTTCTTGTCCATTATAGAATTTGATATGTGGCCTCCTTGGCCACCCAAGGTGTGGACATCTGAAAAAGTGGGCCATTTAACTAAGAATCCTTTACTAGCTCAATAAACAATGTTTGCAGCTCATCAAACTGTGTCCCCACTGTGTCAAGCAAATAGTGCCTAAAGACTACAACGTCCTGAGGATGTGAGGACATTTTGTGAATCCTCCCCAATTCTATAGTACTATTCACTGAAAACCTGTAAACTATATACAATGAATCTTCATTTTCACTTGTAAAAAAGTTTTCTCAAATTTGTAAAATTTACAAAATTTTAGGCATATTAGTTATATTTTAGCTAAAAGATCTCCAAATTCTCAAGAAAAGCCTTCAAAATTTTGAAACCCCAAGTTTTGTGATTTGTTTGTTTTTGTTTTGCATTGTATTGGAATTGAAAGTGCGAATTTTGAAACCCCAAGTTTTGTGATTTGTTTGTTTTTGTTTTGCATTGTATTGGAATTGAAAGTGCCAAGAGCGCTCCCATACTGAGTGACCAAGATAGAATCTTGAGCTGTCCCTGGGTCTTGAACTGGCACATACACACGCACGTATTAGGTGCTTGGTCTAACACTCTTGGAGAGAAAGATGTTCTCTCTCAATAGAGTTGGAGAAAAATATTTTCTGTGAAATGTTTTGTGTGAACACTGATTCGATAGTAAATTTCTCTTTCCCCTCTGCCGAATGCTGAATGCAGGGAGAGCTGCATTGCAATTTGTAAACAGATCTCATGGCAGACAAAATGGTGGGATTCCATGATTCGCAAGTATTTCAACTTGCATATTCAAGATTGAGGGCGAGAAATGGCAAGCAGCAGGTATCACCATGATTCATTTATCCTCTGTCAACAGATTAAGTGCAGATCCCAGGGGAAAGAGAAATATACACAGAAAAAGCCAGCTCTCAAAACCAAACACAATGGAGGAGCCTCCCTGTGGATGGGTGTGCTTCCTATGACGGCGACGATCTGAAGACAGAGTCGAGCCACAGGCACTCTCTAGAAAATCCCTGAGTAGTCTCAGCAGTTGCCAACAGTTTTCAGAAATGGTGGAAAGCAGGAGGAGCATGTGCAGGATAGTTGCTCTGCTCAATCTCAGATGTGGGCGCAGCTCGTTTGCATCATCAGACCATAATTTGCGCATACCATCTAAATTTTCCGCACCTATTGCTTCATCATCTGCGTGGTCATCAACAGAATTGCTCAACCTCTGCGCCCGTTTCTCGTTTACACGTGAAATCTCCTACTACCGCCAGATACATGCAAGAACTTGCCACAGTCGACAGTAAGTTCCTTAACCACTGTGTTTCCTTTCGCACCTCCAGTAGTTCTGCTGTGGTGCTGGAAAAGTCTACGTGCTTCTGTATATTATAGTTGCATCCCCTGGTGAATCTGCTTCTGTCGACTTATCATGCCCAAGTTCAATTGAAAATTCACCAAGTAGTTTGATGTTCCCTCGTAGCAATTTTAAGAGAAAAGACCATGCCTTAAAACGTATTTTTACATCCAATGCTGTGTGCCAGGTTCTTGGAATCTGGTTTACCATGTTGACTGCACAAGTACCATCTGACCTTCTGACAGCCACCAAATATATAGAATTTCCTCGGAATGAGATTTTCAGCTTCTCTCATACATACCATGCATACATAACAACTCCCCTTGCTGTCCGGGTAGGATTTATACTGTCGGAAAAGAGTTCCTCCTCCTCAGCGGGATCCTTCCTTTCTTCAGATGCAGTAAAGAGGAGACATCTTCCCATCCTGTCCTTTGTACGAAGATCAGACTTATTCCTGATACCATCTGAGAATTACCAAAATAGCAGCGGAATCATCGGCTGAGATGAACAAGCTAAGTGAGATAATACGCAAAGTTATGTTGTCAGGCAAATCTGGAAGGCATTGAAGGATGCTACTTTTCTCTCTTTTCTTTATCCAACGTCTCGAGGCTACTACTTTTCTTTATCCAAAGTCTCTGCCTTTCTTTTTCCAAAGTCTGTGGTGTGCCTTTTTCACTTATGTTACTGCATTTTCCTTTAGCAGAGAAGTTCATGCTCTCAGGAATGGTCTAAAGCTCAGATATGAAATGAGCTTGATGCGATTCTGGATTTAGCCTGCTTGTCCATAAGTTAGCAGAAAAATGTTGTAGCAGGTGTTAAGCTATCAATGTGGAGAGCTTAAAAATATACTTGCACGAGACATGTCTTTTTGTTGGGGCTTTCTGTTGGTGCATTTGTGTGTACTCGACCTTAATGTTTGCAAGTTCTTGGTTGTACGAATTTGGATTTCCTCTGTGTGTGTGTGTGAGTCTCAGCGAAGCTCAATTTCAATACAGTCATTGTCACTAAATTGACAATGACTGTGTGTGTGTGTCTCAGCGAAGCTCAATTTCAATACAGTCATTGTCACTAAATTGATCTATGGCAATTCATATTTCTACATGTCGGCAGAGCAAACTTAATCATCCGGACTTCAAGAATAAGACCTGTACAGATTTCCGGTGGATAGATTGTAAATGGATGCCCACAAAGGCATGAGGAAGAAAGAGACTATGGCTCAATATCCTGGACAGTCTGGTGCATTCAGGTCATGGTATGGATTTTTAGCTTGTCTCCTTGTTAGAATATTAATATTTTTACTTGGCATATTTGTTTAGTATTACTTTCTTGATTTTGTATTTAATGTTGCAGGAGGGGATGCAGAAAGAAATCATTGGTGATTGATGGGGGTGTGAACAAACTCTGCCAAGGTGGACAATTAAAAGAAGCATTGAAGAAAGTGGGTCGCATGGTTCAATGTGGTTTTCAGGTCAATGTGGACTCCTACAAGGCACTATTGCAGGCCTGTATGAAAGTGAAAGCTCTGACAGAGGGCAGACAAGTGCATGCCTTTTTGAATGAAAGTGGATTTCAGTCACACATCTTCCTGGGGAATAATCTTGTTAGTATGTATGCAATCTGTGGTAGTCTATTGGAGGCACGTGCTACATTTGATAAAATGCCAAAACACAATGTATTTTCCTGGACCGCAATCATTTCTGCATATGTCAAGCAAGAGCAATCTAAAGAGGCAATCGACTTATTTCAGAGCATGCTACAAACGAGGGTGACACCTGACAGTGTTATATTCATCGTGGTTCTGCAAGCATGTTGCAGCATTGCTACCCTTGACCGAGGCAAGTGGGTCCATGTGCAGATTCTTAAAAGTGGCATTGAGTTGGATGTTTTTGTAGGGAGCGCCCTTGTGGACATGTATGCCAAATGTGGCAGCATAGATGATGCACGTATAGTGTTCAATGAAATGCAGGAACGTGATGTGGTTGCATGGAATGCTATGATTGCTAGCTATGCACAAGAAGGGCATGGTGAAGAGGTTCTTTTTCTTTTTGGTCAAATGCAACAAGAAGGCATGACGCCAGATGAGGTAACATTTCTTGGCGTTATCAAAGCCTGTGCTAGCATTTCAGCCCTGGAATGGGGCAAGCAAGTTCATGCTCGCATAATCAAAAGTGGCATTGATTTTGATTCTTTTGTGGAGAGCACTCTTGTTCATATGTATTCAAACTGTGGTAAACTAGAAGAGGCACGACAAGTGTTTGACAGTATCTACAAACAAAACGTGGTCTCATGGACTTCAATGATAACAGGTTGTGCTCAGCAGGGGTGTGGTGAGGAGGCACTCAAGCTCTTTGATCAAATGCAGCAGGCAGGAGTGGCTCCAAACAATGTGACCTTTATTGGTGTTCTGAATGCCTGTGCAAGTTTGATAGCTTTAGAACGCGGCAAACAGTTTCATGCAGATGTAATAAAATATGGCTTTGATTCTGATATTTTGGTATGCAATACCATAGTTGACATGTATGCAAAATGTGGGAGCATACACATTGCCCGCAAAGTTTTTGATGAGACATGCGAACGCGATGTGGTCTCCTGGAATGCAATGATTGCAGGATACGCTCAGCAAGGGCTTGGCAAGGAGGCTCTCCGGCTGTTTGAAGAAATGCCAAGGGATCTGTTGAAACCCAATGAAGTCACTTTTGTTTCTGTACTTTCTGCATGTAGTCATGGAGGTTTAGTGGAAGAAGCTCATCGCTACTTTGACTCGATGGTTCAAGATTATGGCATCTCACCAATAACTGAACATTATTCCTGCATGATTGACCTTCTGGGTCGGGCAGGGCGCCTTGCTGCGGCAGATAACCTAATTAAAAAAATGCCAATCCAACCTGATGCTTCGGGCTGGCTGGCTTTACTTGGCGCCTGCAGAAAACATCGCAACGTGGAACTAGCAAGGTATGCCTTCAAACAGGTTCTGAAGTTGGAACCGAAAAGCTCTGGAGCATATGTACTACTATCGAACATCTGTGCTGTGGCTGGAATGTGGGATGAGGTAGCACAGCTTAGGAAAGAGATGAATGAGGCAGGTATTAAGAAAGAGCCAGGTCGCTCTTGGATTGAGGTTGATAGTCAAATTTATGCATTTGCTGTAGCAGATAGAACTCACCCACGAAGTAGAGAGATTGAGATTGAATTAAAAAAGTTGTTGGAGATGATTAAGGAGGAAGGCTATGTACCTGACTTCAGCTTTGTGCTCCATGAAATAAAAGACGAGCGCAAGGAAGATATTTTGTGGGAGCACAGTGAAAAGCTGGCCATTGGGTTTGGCCTCATTAGTACCCCTCCTGGGACGACTATCCGCATTAAGAAGAATCTCAGGGTATGTGGCGACTGTCACAGTGCCACAAAAATCATCTCGAAAGTTACGCAACGGGAGATAATTGCAAGAGATATGAGCCGCTTCCATCATTTTAAGGATGGCATATGTTCTTGTGGAGATTACTGGTAGCACAGAAACATTAAGTCAAAAGCCCTGCAAAATAAAAAGGGCTGATGGCTACATGACCTTTATGTTTTGGAATCCTCGGTATGTAGTGCAGCCCAACTGGTGATACCCATGCGCTTCCTGTGGGTGACATGTTTGAAGAGGTGAATACGGATCCTAAAAAGGTGACAGAGTCCAGAACCTTTTGCAAGGCGACTGCACCTCCATTAAGCTTCCAATTACAACTGAGATCGACATGGCCTTATGGAATTAAACAAGTAGATTACCTGCATGTTTGACACAGTATTCTGTTGATATCTATAAAGAAACAATGTACTCTGTCAAACGACATGGCAGCCAACTTGGGTGCTGTGAATATACTCAGAATAGACATGCTGCTTACTTCTGAGCCATAGAGCTGACCCTCAAGCCCAGGGACAAGACATCTTCGATATGTCCATAGGAAGTAAGCTGCGGCATTGAGTACCCCAACAGCCACGTTGTTGTTTGACTTGTCCTAGAAAAATGAAGTCCCTCACAAGGCCTTTGTATAGGCCATACTTCAACATATTGCAATCAATTCGTATGAAATGCCTTGTTCTGATCCCATCTCTAGCCTTCCTCTTGCTGTTTTGGACTCCTTCCATATACCTTCCCAACCATTTCTATAATCAATTGCAATCATTTGATATGAATTGCCTCCTTTTGATCCCATCCCTAACCTACGTCTTGCTCTCTCAAAATTCTCCTGTATACATTCCCAAGCCATCCTATGGTTAAAAATGTTTGAAATTACTGTTATAGATAAACCCAGTGAAGCTTACATAAAATTAGGGTCAAAGCCCTAATTAGACAATCACAATTGTAGCTAGCAGTGTCCTAGAAAAAGCAGTCCGGAGATTGCCCTAGAATGTTGTTAAGAGTAGTCGGTTATGACAGTTTCATGTAACTAGAGCTAGTATGCATAGGTCAGTGTGTGCTCTAGAGTGGATAAGAGGATCAACCCCATCCACATGTGGATGATGTATATATAGTTTTGTGATAATGGTAGTTGTACATTATAGTTTTGTGTTCTTGTTCAAGTGTCCCTCTCTCCTATTTTGCTAACATGATGTCAGAGCTTCCTTGTAACCTCCTGTGTGAGAGCTTGAATGTGCACGACATTGAGGATTGGGAGGAGAGAAGAAGCCACAAAGGCTTGAGGGATTTTCCCTAAGGTCATAGAGACCTGATTCATTTTCAGCTGCTGTATTGAATGATTGTTTCTCCATCCGTTTGAATTTCTCACCATCTTTTTGGCATCATCCCATTTCTGCTTGCCTTTAATTGAGAGGACGTTCTCATCTTCCACTTGCACCTAAACGTTGGATCTTTGAGAATGGTTTTAACCAATCAATGCTGAAAGGTTTTTGTGGGATTCTTGCGATTTAAGCCTGCCTGAAGAAATGGCGATCACAAACGATAATGTTAAGCTAGATGTCGCATCAAAAAACATCCCGGTTGATCCTCCTCTTATTTGCCATTCCTGGAGAGTGTTGATCGTTTGTTGGATTCCTCTCCTTGCTTTGCCACCGCTCTGTAAATTGCCTTCATCCGATTCTAGACGTTTCCACTCTCATGTATTGCGCCATACACGCTTTTTTAGCTAACCTGCGATTGCAAAACCTTTTTGGGAGGTGCTACTGTAGTAAAACAACGAAGCCCATCAGAGGAGTTGAGGCAGTCATATTTGGAAGAAGCCACCACAAGCACATTCCAAACAAGTCAGGATGTCAATTTGGAGGGGCAACATGGAGCTCTTAGTGAAAAAGTCCTTGGTTATGGCTATGCATTGGGATCTACTGCCTCGTTCCTCCATGGGAAGGTTCTTTGAATGTACCGGCCCTTAGAGGAGCCCATTGTTGCTGTACAAGCATAGTGAATTGGGGAGATTGTCCCCCTAGATTGTGCAGGTGTCGAGTGGTGGTAAATATACCAAAATTAATTCTCCTGGTTGGACAAAACTAGGCAAGTATGTCCCTTAATGTTTTGATCATGTCAAAGTTCAGGGGTTTAGGGTGGGTCCTAGACTTCTCTACATAGGTTCTAACATTGGTGGTTGAAACACCATTGAAGGTTCTAGCAAATGACTTGACCATTTTGGGAGCTTCAGCCAAGCCAAGCCTAGTCTCTAACTGTCACGAGCATCCACACGCCCGTGGCCATGCTAGCTAGTGTCAGCGCAGGCAACCAAGTCAACGGCCATGTAGACGTCTGTACAACCATTCAGGCAGCCTTGCGCAATCAGCAATCAGTGCACAGTCAAGAGGCAGTCAGTGCCACGTCATCGCAGGTCAAAAAATGTAGAGTTGACTTTTTGGTCAAAAGTCAAATCATTGACTTTTTGGCCGACTTGGTCAACGGTCGGCGTTGACCAGTCGACCAGGTCAACGGTCGGCGTTGACCAAGTCGGCCAGGCTGACCTATCAGCCTATAAAAGGGCAGCCTTTGGCCCTCATTCTTCATCCACTCCTCAGGCCTTCAAGCCTTCAGAGTAGCAAGAGTCAGGCCTCCCCGCAGTAGACCAGCAGGAGACCAGCAGGGTAGCCTCAACCTCTTTAGGAATCTAGTGAGGATTCACCTCCTCTAGGTAGTCTAGTCTTCTAGTTTTGCAGTGAGGGTTTCAGCCCCTCCATACAGTTGTATTCTGCCCTTTGGGCATTCATTATTCAGTGGTATCTATTTCCTCTTCGGAGGTCCACTACATTCTCTCCCTCTGATTCTCTCCCCACCAAGTTTTGTAAAACCCGCATGGGTCTTGGTGGTTGAGGCTCTGGTTCATGTCGTGGTGTGTGTTCGATCCCTGCGGATCGCTTCGGATAAGCCTGTTAAGGCTTCTTGGCATTGTTGCTACGAAGTAAAAAACTCCTCTCTCTCTCTCTCTCACATCCACAACTCACTTTGTGTAATGAGTGCATCATCTTGCAGTTGCAGTTAGTATTGGGCAGGAGAGAGAGTGAGGATAGTCTATCTCCTCCTACATTGGTATCAGAGCTTCAAATTCTTTCCTGAGACAGAGGGTTATTATGCAAAAATCGCATTTTTTTTTTGGAATTTTGACCCTACCTCGGACTAGTGGTAGTACCATACTCCATTAGCCACTCCCTCCCTTACTTCATCACGCATCGGGCCGGCTCCCGTCTTCACCCGTTGGTCTTTACACCTTGTGGCGTGAGGGGACAGTTCGTTTCCAGAAGTTGAGGGGATCAGTTCAGTCAGGGATAGCCCCACCGTTTATGGTCCAGACAAGATCCGGTAAGGACACCATGAGCACCAATGAACAGTCCAACACAGGAGGGAAGGGTTCAGTGCCTCCACTACCACAGAATCCTGCAGACACTTCCATGTTTGCCATGAGAGCCATGTTGCAGGCTATGATGCAGATGCAACAATAACAGTCCGAGGCTCTCTTCGCCCGCATGGCCCAGCTTCAAGAGATGTGGGAAGATCGTGAGCAGGCCGTCAGAGAGCGTGAAAGGCTAGCTCGGGAGGCCAAAGAAGAACGCGATCGGGAGGCTCGGGAAGCAAAAGAAGAACGCGATCGGGAAGGTCGGGAAGTCGAAAGGGCATCTTAGGAAGCAAAAGACGAACGCGATCGAGAGGCTCGCGAAGCAAAAGAAGAACGCGATCGGGAAGCTTGGGAAGCCAAGGAACTCCGGGACTGCGAGGCTTAGGTGGCCAAGGAGCTCTGAGAAAGGATTGCTTGAGAAGAGAAGGAAGAACGGGATCGGCAGCTTCTCATATCTCTACTTCGACCAGAGGGGGGAGAAAAGGAGAGACTTCCACCTCCAGCCAAGCCTTTTTTTCCAGGGAAGCTCAACTTCACACTGTATGATGGTAAGCAGGAACCCTTAGTGTTGACTTCATGGCTCAATCAGTTTGAAAGTTATTTTTCAGTGATGCCTATGAAGGACAACGAGCGGTGCATCCTAGCATCCATGCACCTCACAGGCAAGGCGGTCACGTGGTGGCTCAAGTGGCAGAAGGACCACTATGATGCAGACGAGGAGCACCTCTGTACAGCTGGACGGAATTCGTGAAAGATCTTCGATCATGGTTCTTGCCACCGCAGTACCTGGACAGGCTCCAGAGTCAGTTTTACGAGCTACGCCAGGGAGACACCGAGACGGTGAATCATTATGCCAATAAGTTCACTCAGATGTTTATACAGTTGCAGTTGGAGGACAGTCTGAAGCTGAGCAAATTTCTCCATGGATTGCGCACAGAGATCCAGTGGTATGTCAGAAGTTTCAGGCCACAGGATTACGAGTGTGCATATGAGCTTGCTCAGAATTTTGAGCTCATGCACAAGGGTCAAGGATCCAAGCAAGTCAATAGTATGAAGTCCCAAGATTCCACACCAGGTGATGGTGGGAATGGGCAGCAGAAGAAGAGCTGGATGGCGAAGGATAGCAATGGCTATGGCAGGTACTTGGATATAGCGACACGACCCCTCTATGCCAAGGAGAACCGATGCTTCCATTGTCATGTGCTAGGCCATAATAAGAAAGATTGCCTGCATTACTAGAAGCTTCTCACAACAGGAGCCGCGTCAAGTGGTTCAGCAACATCATCTTCAACAACCTTAGTTGTCATTGAGGAGCTTGATGAACAACAGACTATAGGGACCACCTTAGTAGTCATCCAAGAGTTTGAAGCTCAACAGAAGGGGGAGCCTCGCCAGTTTCCCAATATGTTCCAGTTTTATGGACAGGTCGGTGGTCAAAAGATCCTTATCCTAGCAGACTCAGGCAGTTCCGAGGACATCATCTCCACCAAAGTAGCTAAAAAGGCTCAGTTGCCTCTTACGCCAATGGAACCAATGACCTTGAATGGTGCATTTCCAGGGCAGTAGATAGAGATCAACATACAGGTACTCTGTCGCCAAGCGTCCTACCACTCTGATCATCTGCCAGTGTATCCCATCAAGACTCCCATCCATCTCAGGGTCACTTCCAGTGAGGGGCTGTAGTAGGCCTCCAGATTTTACATGGAAGAAGCCGGGGTGTGTGCTGCCGCGCTGCATCAAAATCCTCAAGGGAACACCAGTACGGGAAAACTACCCCAGCCATCTGCTGTCTCTCCAAATGTGAAGTCCTTCCCACCAGGACTCAGAAATGGCTAAGTCGATCTCGCCCATCCGCTGCCCTGCCCCTCTCAGATGCGCTAGGGCGTCAAGCCTCGTATGTGCCTCCATAGGTAGTTTGCTCTAGCGACCAAAAGACCCTACTGAACCACTGTCCCACTGTGCCCAATCAATGTGAGTCCGCTGCCCTAGCATACGTCCCTCCTGATCTCTGACCTCTGGGTGCCACATAAGGGGCTGACGCTCGAACTCCTCTCTGCATTTGGGTGGAGCACGGATGAGACCCCCTGCTAGTCTCTGCCAAACCCTGTGAAGACTCCTCATCAAGGGGGAGCCCTTTCCCGTAAGGGGGGCCTCTGAGAAGATCCATCTATGTGAAGGCTGCCACTGTCCCCCAATGCGTGGGGTGCTCCTCGGAAGCCCTCTCTGTAAGAGGAGCTTCCAAGGCTCGGCACCTGGGGTGAGGCCACGAACCACTAGCTTGTCCAGAAGGGCCATGCTCTGCATCTCTGGATCAATGATACCCAAGCCTCCCAGTGCCTGCGGCATGATCACTGTCTGCCAAGCTACTCGGGCCTTAGTGTTCCTCGTGCCGTCTGAACCTGCCCAGAGGAAGTTCGTACCAACCGTCGAAGCTGCCCAATGCATCCTCTGTGAAAGCACCAACAGGAGGCAATATACCAGGCAGTGGCAAGAAGGACCTGGTTTGCCACTAAAGCGCGACCTGCGAGGGAGATTTTGGCCGAGCTCCAATAGAGAAGCTTGCACCGAACACTCTCAAGGACCCAGGCAATCTGCTGATCTGTTATAATGTCAATACCCACCTAGCATCCGAGGTATCTCATTGTCTGGCCCCGCGGTATCCATTTGAAATCAAAGTCACTCCCCCACTCACGGATCTCCTGTGTCTCCTCAAAGCCCATGAAGAAGCCCATGGATTTCGTCCAGTTGATCCGTGCCCCTGAGGCCTCACAATAGATAGCCAAGGCGCCTCTGACTCTCTCTAGACTTGTTGTGGTGCCCTCAACATACAAGGCCGTGTCATCTGCAAACTCCGAGTCAAGGAGCTCCTCCTCTGCTTGATTGGGAGCCTCAACCCTGTGAGACTCGCCACCTGTGATCTCAAAAAGCAGCCCAGAGCCTCCGCTACAAATAGGAAGAGGAAGGGAGCTAGTGGGCAGCCCTGGCAAACCGAGCGAGAGAGAGGAAAGGCCTTGCCTGTGTGTCCTCCGCCGATAATCATATGACTAGAGCTCCTTGCGTAAAGCACTGAAACTCCTCACCCATCTGTCTGAGAAACCCAATCTCCTTATAGTGTCCTCCAGGAAAGACCACTCCACCCTGTCGTAGGCCTTCTCAAAGTCCAAGAGAAGGATGGCCAGTGGCTGTGACTCCTCCCTGGACCAATCCACTGCCTCCTAGAACGTGAAGATGTTGTCCGCTCCTGGACAAACCCAGTCTGTGTGTCATGGATGATGTTGGTAAGATGAGGTTATAACCGCAAACTCAAGACCTTGGTGAGGATCTTGTATGCAGTATCAAGCAGAGTGATCGGCCTCCACTGTCGAATATCTGACCTATCTCCCCCTTTCAGGATCAAATAGATCCACCCCCTGCACAAGGACTGAGGAAGAAGGCCTGTGTCGAAAATCTGTTGGCCAGCTAAACGGAAGGGGTAAGAGATAATCTCCCAGAAGTTTCGGAAGAAGGCCGGAGTCAAGCCATCCTCCCTCGGGAGAGCCTTGAGGGCTTCCCAGAGCTCCTCATCTGTGAAGGGCTTCTCAAGTCTGCTGCACAAGTCCCGTGAGACTACTGTCGGAACATGATCCCAAACTAGCTCTCGGGCCACAAGACCAGCTGGGATCATCCTCTCTGTCTGAAAGAGCTGGCTATAAAATTTGGTAGTCATGTCAAGAATCTCCTACGGGTCAGTGTGCATGATGCCCTACGAGTCCCGAAGACGCCGTAACTGTGTGTCGATCGATCGGGGCCTAGTGGTCTGAAAGAATTGCTTCGTCATCCTGTCCCCCCTGTTGTACCCATCGGGCCCGGGAGGAATGGTAGAACTTAGCCCGCCGCAGCTATGTCGTGAAGCTTGAGACGAGCGCTTTGACTGAGGTCTGGACTTGCTATATCTAGGTACCATCGATGTCCTAGGCTCCATTAAGTTGCCTCTATTGCTATCCATTCTCATAGATTCTCTTGAGCTTGCGTGCTCTGCACTGTTGGGCTGTGCACCGCGTATGAGCTAAAGGCCGAGGCACTTGACCCATAGAGGCAAAACTTGGTAAGTAGCTAGAAAGCATGTTGTTGGAAGTGCTATCCTCTTCAAATCCTAGAACTCTTCTCGATCTTAAGCGCATGTGTTTGTAGGACAACAATTCCTTGATCAAGTGGTGGCAAGCCAATCCTCTTTTGTTAGTCGTTTGTAATCTTCTACAGACTTGGATGTATTCGTAATGAGAGGTTAACTTTCAGCCTAGGTGTCCTTAGGCAAGCCAACATGCTATGCCAAGTGCAGGAACTACAATGAGTAGGTGCAGGACCCACACATTATACAACTGGTCAAAGTTACTCCTTGCACTTTTGGGATCTGGGGTAGGTTGCTCTAGGTGTCTTGAGGTGTTTTGTGGATTCCAGGTCAAGTCAGTGGATCTTATGTATCCACACATGGATACAAAATGAAGCTTGGTGGGTTTCAAGTGACTCTAGGAAACTCGAAGGGGGTTAACCTTCTCAATTGCAAGTGTTAGATGACTTCTGAGGTTTGAAGTGACTTATGTATCCCTGTGAAGATACACTTTAGGTGGATTCCTTCTGTTTTTAGGTCAAGGTGAGTGTTCTCTTTCCTTGGATCAATTTTTGTAGCACCTTGGGGTCTTGTTTGTATCCGCACAAAGATATGAATGTTTCCTTGCTTGGGTATTTGGAGATGCCAAGATTCGAATTTTTAAGTGTGGAGGTAGAGTTTGAAGATGTTCAACACTTAGTGTATCCACGTGAGGGTATGAAAATGGCTATTTTGGGGGCTGACAAGTGTCAAGTCTGTGGCATAAATGATGATAGGCTAGCACATTAGTAGGTCCTTGAGTAGTTATATCCACACGTGGATTTATGGGTGTATCCATGCAAAAATGCAGAGGTGCATCCACATGTGGATACACATTTGTATGTTTGTGCATTGTCTTCGAGGTGGAGTTTGAAGATGTTCAACACTTAGTGTATCCATGTGAGGGTATGAAAATGGCTATTTTGGGGGCTGACAAGTGTCAAGTCTGTGGCATAAATGATGATAGGCTAGCACATTAGTAGGTCCTTGAGTAGTTGTATCCACACATGGATTCATGGGTTTATCCATGCAAAAATGCAGAGGTGCATCCACGTGTGGGTACACATAGGTATGTTCGTGCATTGTTTTCAAAGCCTGCATCATAATTTTTTTAATTCGTGAGCCTAATGTGTGAAGTTTTTGCTGATTGTGATTTAGGGGGGTGGTAGAGGAAGGTCTAAGCTACCTACCTAGAACAAAAACAATAAGAAACAACAATTCTTCTAGGTGTAGCAAATTTTTGGAGTTTGGTCACCTGTCACATCAACTTTCCCTCAACATGACAATCCAATTTTGGATTTGACAGCTACAACAACGTAGCAATGTTCTAAACTACATGTACGCCAAATCCTAAGCAAGCTAATGCCTAAAATACCAAAAAATAGCTCAGATTGGCTCCTACAACTCCAAAACCAGCCACCATTTGCTAGTCAAATTGATGGTGGACAATGGGTGGATTATGAGAGAAAGAAGGAAGAGAGAAGCTTTGCCTTCTTCCTTGATAACCACACCAAAAAAGTGAATATGACCTCAAAGCCAATGTGTCATTTGGGGACTTGGGGCTTGCGGTGGTGGAGAGCTCACCTCCACTCAACTCATGATAGAGAGCTCTCTCTCTCTCTCTCTCTCTCTCTCTCTCTCTCTCTCTCACCTTGTGAATAGTGTGCATCAAACACTGCTCCCCATCTTGCATTACCAACGAGAAAAGCACACACAAGGGGAAGAGAAGGAGTTGATGGAGAGTGTGAGCATGGTGAATGGGGAATGGAATGTAGGCGTGGCATGCATAGGAAGAGAAAGAAAGCAACAACAATACCAAACAGCTCAATGAGTCCACATGTCCGAGTGGATCACTTCCAAAGGCTTCTTGCTCGCATGAGCACGGAAATGCATGTCTAGCTATTTTGCCTAGTTGGCATGCTTCATATAACGTATGCATTCCATCAACTTGAATTTAGGCAAACTTGCAACATTATTATGTGTTTACATAGACTTTAGCCTTTGCATATTCATGTGCCTAGCAATGAGACCCATTCCATGCACAAACATATCAACATTCACATCAAGCATACCGATATCCAAGGTAAACATTTTGCCATTTCTGTTGCCTTTTGCAACCAAGCGGCATTGACCTTTTGTATCCTCAACAAAGCATCAATGAGGATTAAATCTACCTGCAAACCTTGCTCAACCATTTGGCCAACTGAAACCAAGTTCTTTGTGATGTTAGGAACATGAATTGCATATGCAAGTACTTTGTTTTTCCATCTTGCATGGACAATGGCACTTTACCAACCTCTGCAATAGGATGCGTAAACTATCACCTGTGTCAACATAACCTTGTTTATCCAAATTTTCTCACATCTCTAAACCACTCACCATGACTGGTCATGTGGTTAGAGGCACTTGAGACAACTACTAGACATTTTTGAAATCTATTGGATCTCCTATCATGGAGTTAACCATGTCTTGCATCACAAAGAGTTGTTCATTTTTGGCATCATTCTGCTTGCTTGATGATGCATATCAGCCTTCCTGCAACTTCCAACTCTTTATGGCATTCTCCTTTTTATAGCAGGTCTTGGCCATATGCCCTATTTTTCCATAATAATAACAATCAATGCTCTTATCTGCCTGTTGGTTCTCTGCCATGAACCTCATCCTCTGTGGCTCCCCTTGCCTCTTTGGTTACCTTGTCCTCCTCCATAGGACTGACTTTTCTATTGTTGCTACTGATTCTGATTTCCAAAACAGCCTCTGAATGATGACTTTCCTCTGCCTCTAATTGCATTTGAGTAGAAGGCACTTTCTATTGAATTTCTTGTGGATGAACCACCCACTTTCCTCATCTCCTCATTGATGAGTAAGGCAATCAATTCTTGAAAATCAAGAAAGGTTTCACGAACTCCAAGGCAGGTCTGAAATTGACCATATTTCTTTCCAAGACCATTCAAGGTCATGGACACCAAGTCCTCATAATCAATCGATACTCCAGTTGAGTCAAGGGCATCTGCAAGGCCTTTTACCATCATGGAGTAGTCAGTCATTGACATTCGTCTTTCCAAATTCCTCTGCGCATTATGCAACTCTTGTTTGAGCTACATCTTTTGTGCTTGGGTATTGGTGCTATACATCTTTACCAATGTATCTTGTATGAGCACAATCATTGCATCATTAACACTTACATACAATTGATACATAAATTTTTTGGATCTCTCGTGCCATGCTTTGAAGGCTTGCACTTCGTGTGGAGTAGATCTTCAGGAAGAGTAGGTTCTTCCTCATCTCCATTGGTAAACTCCCAAAAGCCCTTTCCCGTAAGGAAATTAGTAATCCCGAACTTCCATGCTTGGAAGTTATTCTTATCAAGATTCTCACTTACAATAGTAGATAGATTATCATCCATTTTCTGTAATATTGCAAAAAGTAACTGCAACTAGCAAATCACAACCTTTGCCTCACAAGGACAAGATCCACAACTTCTGCAAAACATAACTTGTGTCGAAAGTGGCAAGTAGCCACACAATCACTTTAAGTGACGTTTTTGCATAGAACATGCAACCAAGAATGGCTTGTGATTCTCCCTATCTTTTCTCCAAGGTTATACAACCAACTTTCTATCGCAGCTTTGCCACGGAAGCGAAAAATGGGCATAAACAATCGAGTTCTCTAGAAAGCCTGCGAAAACCTTGCTGCACCAAATGACCCTAAAATGGACCCAAAACATATTTTTGAGGGACTCAAGGTGTTACAAACCTTACTTGCACTAAATATAGTGCTTGCGCTTCACCACAGAGGGCGTCTCAAATGAGACCATGCACTTTGAACATGTGCTATGGTACCTACAAGATATGCTTCCCAAACTTGTTCAAAGAAAAGAGACGCAGATTCCCTTACCAGGGTATCGCGACCTTTGCTTGCTTCTTAATCTCCTCACCATGAACACATCTCTGATATCATGTATAGATTGCAAGACTTCTGTGTAGCTTTCTTCTCAACAAACACAAAGGGGGAAAACACAAGAGGTGGAGACTGAAAGTATCTTCTTCTTTTTACTTGCAAAATCCACATAATACATTATAAATAAAGAGATGTACATATTGCATCTATATTAGTGTTCTACTAGCCCTAGTATACATGGTCCATAGTGTAAACCCAAATAACACATGAGTGGCAATCTAACAAAGCCACAACTATAGTTAGCTAGAGTAGCCATCATACAATTGTTATTCAATATCCACATACAAACCATATCAGCCACCATGTCGATGACATAATTATAGAATAGTTACTTAGGTGTTACATCGAAGTGAACACTAGTTGAGCTTGATATCTCAACAAGATCATGAGATAAAGAGGAAAGAGCCACAAGTCTCAATCCTATTGAAGGGAAGTGCTCTCTATATAGCTACCTTGGAGTCACTCTACTGATGGGTCTTGATCACAAGGGTTATGTATGATCTTTGTGCAAACGTGAGTTGTAGCATTTCTAGGCTATGGTTGATTTTGGTTAATAGCTTGAGAGCACCAAAAATGACTTCAGAGTGTGTAAGGTGTTCAATTAAGATGAGGTCCAATTTTGTGTACCCTAGGGGTGCTATCTGAAGGAACTCATCAAGGACTAGTTTTCCCTATGAGCCAAACGATTAATGATGGGAAGTTTGGTGACAGAAATAATGGCTTTTCAAGTTGATTGCCACATAATTGAAGCAAAAGGACAAGGCCATATGGGATGCTTAATAGTATTCTCAAACTCATGCACTGCTAGCAAGACTAGACCTTTGTAATAAAGGATGAATGGTTCTTTCTCTTTGACATCTCATCAAAGGCAGAAGGTGATCTTCCCTTTTCTAAAGTTTTCTGAGATATGATGCCTTGGTTCATGGATGTGTTTGGGCCACCCAATCGAGGGTGGACCAAAGAATGGAATATCCAAATTTTGTAGGGTATCTAAAGAAGCCATCTGCATTACTTTGTCAAACTAGTGAGGGCCATGGCCACTTTGCAATGTCCCAAGTGATATTTGAGAGTATTCATATATGAATATCCATAGTCCTTAATGTGGACAAGGAGAGGGTCAGTTGACCAAGACTTGCTTAGACGTCCAATGACTTTCAAGTTAAATTACTGGAGTCCACCTATCCATAAAATCTTTAACGAGCAGGGATCCATCTAAAGATCCCATGAGCTCACGGAGGATCTGGTCTGCACATCATCCAAGGGCCTAGGCCAGAACTGTTGATGCACAGGTTGGTGGCTTGGAAGCATTTTTTGTCAGGGACCCTACTGCTCGTCATTTGTGTCTTGGTTGGAGAGGGGCTGCTTAGCCATGGCGCCTAGCTTTCTTGTCAAGTGAGCTCGATTGGATAGGGCAGAGAGTCCTGAGTAACTCTTCTCAACGTAGCCCAGCCTGCTGGTTAGTTACAAGGCCCTTGCTTTGGGTAACGTGTGGTGTTTTGGGAGCGCCATACATGAATGTTGGGCTCCACCTGCTGGAGGAGGACTGAATCATAGAGCCAGCTGCGCATTTTCTCTCTCTTTTGGAGATTCCTTAGCTCGTGGATGAGCTGGGTTGGTGGCTCCGAAGTTTTCAATTAATGCCTTATGCCTTCATTTGGGAGTTTGAGCACCTCTTGTGTGCATTTGTTAGCAGGCAAGGGACCTGTGTGATCCAGTATGGATTGCTAGTAATAGCTCCAAGGTTTGATGCAAATGCTTGAGATAGAATTAGATGCTTCTAGTTTGCTTGATGAAGGCAGAGCCTAGCACGGCTAAAGTCAGGGGCATTGATGCTTGAGAAAATGTGGAATGCTTTGAGTGCAAGGCCAAAGGGGACTTCTAGGTAGGTGAATGCACGAAAGGCAGCTTCACAAGAGGTTCCAAAGCTTTTGGTGGGTAACTTGTTTTGTGTAGAAACATGTTTTTGGTTTCTCTGGGAGATGGGTCACATGTAGGCAATGGTTGCTAGGCAGATGGCACATCTTTGGTACAGCCTCGTTCTTTGCTGAGTAGGCAGGGGTCAGGAATCCATGCTTGGAATGGGAAGTATCCTTGAAACCCCGAGAGGGATGGTATAGGTGTGACTGCCATAGTGTTTGCTGTATTGTGATGTTAGATCTCTTTTGGGAAACAAGTTATTGTACGAGGATATGTGCGACCCAAAGCGTGTGAGACTATTGGTCATGGCAGTTCTGGACAATGGAGAAAGCTCTTCTATGCTTTCTTTCTCTGCTTTGAGAAAATGGATGACTAATTGGGCACTAGTGACAGATGTGGGAAACTAAGTGGCTGAGTGGGCTACTAGTAAAAGTTCCAAGATGAGTGTAATCAATCTGAAATAGAGATGGATTCTTATTGCCAGGTTTAGTGAGAGCAGTGAACAGTAAGGGCTATGCAGGGTATGTGGATGCCCACTGGGATGTGGAATGCCCTAGTTGTAAGAAGGAATGTATCCTTTATGTAGCCTGGATTTCAGGGCCTCTCACTTAATTAAAGAAATACTGAAAGGGGCGCCAAGTTTTGGGGCCAATCTATGTCTTTGTCTTGGTGCATGGGCAGTCTAGCTCCCAATCTACTGGCAATACTTTTGCTAAATTGTTATTGTAACAGTGTTGACTGGTTACTTGTTAGTTTTACTGCCCTTTAATTTATTGAAGGCCGGTTTCATCTGGGATCTTGTAGAAAATGGGGCATCAGAATCCTCTCTCCTAGATCACAAAGCTACCAAATGCCATGTGAATTCCTATATGCATGGTGGGCCATATAGACCAATCTTGACTGGTAAAGAGTCACACATAGTTACCAAGGAACACCATTTCACCTTATTGGAATGTGGGAATGGCATTCCAAAGAAAGCCACATTCCGGGAACGTCTGGAAATTGTCTCCTCATATATCAGGGAAGCATATATTGCGAAACTTGGATGGGAAGCATATATTATGAAACATAGATACTGGAAGCATTTGGTTATCTGCATCCTAGAAGCATAGATTATGGAACGTTCCCAATGTGTGTTTTTAAAAGTTCTATAGCCAAAATGGAAACTCAAAGCTGTAGACAGTTATTGTCTTTTAAATTCTAGTGTAGCTTTATGTCATATGATGACATGTTATATGAGACGGCATTCCCATTCTATTGGGAGTGGTTAAAAAAGAACATCCACAGTCACATTTAATCCAAGAAACTTGAGAGATAACACTAATATCCTTCTTATGCATCATAAAAGTATCATGGAATTTTCAATTGAATTGGGTCACTGGAGTGGGATTCTGAGGGACCAGAGGCTATGCCAAATGTGCGGGTTGAATGAAGTGGAAGATGAGGAACATGCCTTGCTCAAATGCATCACATTCCAACAAGCAAGACCTTGATGCTGTTCACACTGACGATGTAGGACGCTTCTGCAAGGCAAGGGAGAGGCTTGTGCTGTCCACACCGGAATGCAGGGTTACTGCGTGAGTGAGAGAGTGAAAGTGCTAGGAGTGATAGATCCTATAAAAGAGATGAGAGATGATTGAAATAAAGAGTTGAGAGTGAGTTGTGTAAAGCTGTAACAGATAACTGAAAAGAGCTGCTGAAACAGACCCCATTTCTTACTTTGTTTGTTGTCCCGACTCCCCCTTTGATGCACTGCGTGAATACCTTCCCAAAGGGCTGAACTAATGCCAAAGGCTGAGGCTGGTGAGAGGGCCACTGGGAGTGAGTGTCAGGCTATTTAGAGGGGGCTAGAGAGGAGCTATAGGAGGCTGAAGGAGGGAGGGAATTGAATGAGAAATGAGGGCCTAAAGGCCCCCTATTTATGGGGCTGGAAGGGTTGAGCCAACTAGCCCAAGATGGCTACCTTTTCAGTTGGTTTTCTTGGCTGGCTGACTGGTCCCTTGGCCCCAGAAAGGCATCCTAGAAAGGGTGCAGGGTACCCTATAAAGGCAGGCCTTCCCCTGCCATTCCTTAATTTGTTCCAGCAGCCCTGATGGGGGGCCCCAGAAGGGCTCCTATCCTAGGCTGGACCTAAACCTAACTCTAAACCTAAGACGAAAACACTACCCTACTGTTCTCGAGTGGGTACTAGTGAACAAGGACCGATCTGACCTAAGGCTAAGAGACTGACTTACGTAGCTTGTGCCTGATTGTCCCTGGACAAGGGCTCACAAAGGGGTCATATTATACGACAAAATCTCCTATTAGGGAACTATTACGCACTTCTCGATGTAGCCAGTGTGTCACTTTGCACCCAAGTGCAAGGGTGCATGCGACAGCTCTTATGCATACACATTTAAATGAATACCAAGACTTTTGTTGACATGATTTCTAGCTACCATTATGTCTATGGTGCATTTTCGGAGCCGTGGAGCTCCACCAAGTAGTCACCCAACCTTCTTGATATTTCAAGAAAATTCATGTAGGCTCAAGTCAACAATCCCATGTTCTTTGGTGTTTCGGCATTTCCTCTTAGGTCTTTGGGTTTGCTATATGTGTGCACTGTGAGCTCTTCAGAAACTTGTTTCCATGCTCTCTCAAAGAGTGTTCATTGTATTTCTGAGCTCTCCAAGTATAAAGTAAATTCTCCCCTGATTGGGGGAGGGGGTATAGGGACCCAATCGGTTGTCGACGTCATTCTCTCTCTACCCTCATCTCTTTTTTCTCTCTATGGTGTATAACGCTAATTCCTCGCTAAAGGTTTAAAGAAGATCTTGCTGTGAACTACACCATCAGATTACCATTGCATGTTACATTGGTATCAGAGCTTCGGTCTGTATCTAGCTTGGCTACCGCGAGTGTGTTGAGATCTAGAAAGGACACACAATCAAGCGCCATGGAAGGGTCAAAAAAAGGAGTCATCATTGAAGACTATGAAGAGAAGAAAGACTACCAACAAGATCTACTGCAGCCAAGTGCTCAACCTTCTAGAGCAGAATCGGGTCCTGCTACTACAGCACTCGAAGAACACTCATCCTAGCTAGAAGAAAGCAGAAGACAGTTGGACCAGAAAAAACAATGTCTAGAGGAAAAAGAAGCAAAAAAGCCACTAGAAGAAAGAGCTTAGAGGAACCATAGATTTTGAAAAAATGCTCGTTGATGCGTGAGAACGCAAAAATAAAGAGGCACTACGACACACAGAGCTCGCCCAAGCAAAGAGGCAACAAGAGCTAGACCAAGAGGCGATGCTTCTCCAACAAAAATAGATGTTATCCACTATGCAGGCAAGTTTGAGCACAGTAGCAGTCTCACTGCCACAGCTTCGTCATCAACAAAGGTAACACCACTCACTCGGTCCACTCCAAATTTTGTCAAGTATGATGGTAAGTGTGACCATTAAGCCATTTTGCAATTTATTCATCAATTCGTAGCTCATTTTCTGTTAGCGCGGATTCAAGATGAGCAAGACAAAGTCCACCTCACAGCCCCTCATCTTACGGGTGAGGCGGTTACCTGGTGGCAACATTGGGCTAGTAAGCATACTGACCCAACAACGTTTAAGATGAATTTTGTTTGGGCAACATTTGTGACCAACCTCAATGACCGTTTTCTCCCACCCTAATATATGCTTAACTTGGAGGATGAGTTTTCTCATCTCTCTCAGAATGGTTTGCCTATGTTGACATACAGTAACAAGGTCATCAAGCTGGCACAGAAGTTGGGCATGTCTAAGAGCGCCAAGATGAAACAATTCATTTGAGGATTGGACACCAACATCCGTTATACCATTAGAAACTTTGACCCACCGGATTACGAGCGGGCACATACTCTTGCATAGAATCTGGAGATGACGCTAAATAAGGGAAAGCCCATGTAGGTCCAGAAAGATTCCAAAGCGCCACAGCAGTAGTCAAACAACATAGTGGGTAAGGATCAAAAGAAGGACAACCAATTCCAAAATAAAGATGGCCAGGTTTCTGATCAAAAGAAGGAGTCCAAGCCAAAGATGACTCCGGATGAGAAGGCTAAAGAGGGTATTATGACAGGCTATCTACAGCCCGACGAGCAGAAGCGGTACCACCAAGAACATCATTCCTTTCATTGCCAACACATCGCTGGGCATGGCAAGAAGGATTGTCCAAAGTGGCTTGTCAAGAAGGCTACAAAATCGCATTAAAACGTTGGAAGACTTTCCTATACAGATGCACTTTCACGGTTAAGACAGATCACCAAGCCCTTAAGTGGCTTCAGAGACAATGCCTAGCTCACAATGGAGCGATCAGCAACAATAATGGAGCCAGATATTCCTGTAGTTTGGGGAGATGATTGAGTTTGTTCCGGGAAAAAATAACCCTGTTGTCAATGCTCTCATTCAAAAAAGGTTCCATCTAGACCATTGAGCAGGCCACTATGCTCAAAATCAAACGAAAGGATCTTGATAGCATGAAGGCACAGTACATAGAGGCAGCAAAGTTTGGCATGTAGTTCCAATTAGCCACGATGCTTGCTCTAGGACATTACTCATTAGAGGACGGTTGGCTTTTCTATAAGAAAAGATTATGTGTACACAAAGACATACAACAACTGCTTCTTCATGATGCCCATGATCCCTTACCGATCAACGGGACTTTGGAGAAGTTAGAGAGTATTTCTATTGGCCAAAGATGCGGAAGGACGTATACGGCTATGTTCAAAATTGTCAGATATGCCAAAAGGTCAAGGCTTCCCACAAGAAAGTGGCAGGCTTACTTATGCCATTGCCAATCCCCGAAGGTTCTTTTCAAAACATAGGTATGGATTTCGTGGGGCCACTTCTAGCATCCGTAGGTACGCATAACACTCAATGTCTTACTATTATTTGTCGCTTTAGTAAATATTGTATGCTTATTTCCTACAAACAAATGAGCAGCACTGAGGATGTAGCCCGTTTGCTTATCAAGTATTGGTATCCCATTGGAGGGTTGCCAAAGACCATCACATCCAACAGGGACTCCATGTTTACATCTAAATTTTGGCGAGCCTTGTTTGATAATTTTGGTACTAAGCTGTAGATGTCCCATTCGCAATTGAACGGTGAGACGGGAAAGTATAATGGTATGGTGTTTGATATTTTGAAATCATATTTTCATGATGCTCAAAGAAAGTGGAAGCAGTATCTTCCGCTTGTGCAGGCAATTATGAATGATACCTATTCTTCAAGTATTGGTCGCACACCTTATGAAGCAGTGTTTGGACGGCGATTTACAACACTCCTCACTCGGATGGTGTCTCCATCCCTTGAAGCCAACAAAACCACCGAATCAATGGTAGAGACTATAGATTCTATGAAAAGCCGCATCACCAAAGCTCAAGCATTGTACACATGCCAGTCTAACAAATCCAGATGAGATGTCTAGTATAAAGAGAGTCAATGGGTGTATTTACGCATCATAAAGCAAAGATTGAAGCAGGTGGGCAAGCGATGCCCTAAGATGTCTTTGAGAAGCTTTGGACCATTCCCTATTATTCAAAAGATCAATGATGTCTCAATGAAGTTATGCTTTCCAGATAGTTGGACTATGCACAATGTGTTCCATGTAGCTTGGTTGAAGCCATATTTTGGACCTCCTCTTTTAGAGATTTTTGACGAGCAACAACCTGAAGTTCTTGATGAAGCCAAAGTTTTGTAGCTAGAATAGATCCTTCTTCATAACTTCAAGCATGGGTCAAGGCACATGCTCCGGGAATTTTACACAAAATTTCGTTATCGAGGTACCCATAAAGCAGTATGGTTGGACGAAGACTTTTTCCAAGAGTTTCCCTAGATAATGGTAGACTACTTGGAAGAAATGAACCAACCGCCAAGTTAAGAAGGAGGGAATGTCACATGCACCCCTGCACTTGGGTCCAAAGTGACACACTGGCTACATCGACAAGTGCATAATAGTTTCCTAATAGGAGATTTTGTCATATGCTATGAGCCCTTGTCTAGGGACAGTTAGGCACAAGCTATGTAAGTCAGTCTCTCAGCCTTAGGTCAGATCAGTCCTTGTTCACTGGTACCCACTCGAGAACAGTAGGGTAGTGTTTCCATCTTAGGTTTAGAGTTAGGTTTAGGTCCAGCCTAGGATAGGAGCCCTTTTGGGAACCCTCAGGGCTGGAACAAGTAAATGAATGGTAGATCCTAGGCCCAAGCACACAACTCCTACGATGCAGCTTGTGAGCTCTTGGGTGCACCATCAGCCCGAAATCCAATAAATTTGACCGGAGATCTCTCCAACTAGGACATAACTGAAGGCAATTTTCCTCTCTGTCCTCAAGTCCAAAGAAAATCCATGCACCCACGATGACCAGCTAGCCCGTGAGCGAATCTTGCATGCACCACTCACACCCTTGTCCATCTGATTACGTATGTCGACTTCCTAGGAGTTTCCAAGGAATTCCGTTCTACAAATAAATTGCATGGGTTGGCCATGTGGCAGCCCACAACTCCCCTTGGTCCTTTAATTTTCCCCTAGGCCCCCCTCTAGTGGGAACTTTTTAAAGCCAAAACAATTGCCAACTTTAGATCCTAAGGTACTTTGGGCCCCTCTTGCACCGAGAATCACGCCCTTGTGACACCAGATGCCATCATTGGGAGGGATTTGGTTCACTACAGGTTTTCCAATAATCTGATCTCATCAGTACTGTTGGCCGTTTCTTGATCGAGATGCATCATAGACACCACCAATTTTGGATATGAGATGGTGGTCCCAACAGAACCTGCCAATAGCTCTTCAGGGCCTTCTTTTAAAGAAATGATGTAATATATTCAATTCAATTCGAATTAAATTTATCCAGGAGGTGGGAGACTAAGAACTCTATCCTTGCCCTCAACAATATGGCTAAACCACCATGGGGGTGGTCTGTAATACCACGCCAACCCAAACGGAGTAAAACAAAAAAATAAAGAATAATCCTAGGTCCTAAATCTCTCTCTTGCCACTAGTGAGGTCCCTGTGTACTTGTCTGATTGACTCCGAATGGTGGTAATCAAATCAGACCAAATTGAAGCCAATATATCTACAACAATGGATGCATGAACACATATGACATGGGCACATCTCAAACACCATATCCTCCATAGTGTGATACTAGAGATCACATCCCAAGAAGATCCCAGTAGAGAGTCCTGAGTTGGAATAGGGAGCAAGAACAAATCTTGAGGCTCATAATACTAAGATTGGTAGGTCCTTGTCTATGCCTACGCTATATATAGAAGGCATGATCACAACCTCTAACTCATATAGAACAAAAGTACCAGACCCATTTCCCCAAAGAGTTGCTCCCCACGTCAAGGTGAAGGACTCTAAACTCTGATATGTCACATGCACCACTGCACTGGGTGCATGGTGACAAGCTGCTACCATTTAGTGCAAGGCAATGTATAGTTTAGCACCCAAATAGTGATATTTTTTCATATGCCATGGTTATCTTGTGCACCCTAGTCAAGGTACTTGTCAGGCACAAGCTGCGTGCCTTAGGGTCCGAAAGTGTTCGTCCCTGGTGCCCATTGGAGAGCTATGCAATTTAGGGTTAGGTCAAGCCTAGGGTAGGAATTTTTGGCAGTGTAGTAAAGGCCTTTTGGGATGTCCTTGCAGGGACCAGAAGGGGACCAAGAGGAGCACAAGAAAAGGGCTAGTCGGCCAGCTTCTGAGCAGGGCAAGATCCTCTTTTTGAGGTTGGCCATATTTAGGGGTACGTCAGCCCCTCAAGCAGTGCGAGACCCCCCACCTAGAGATCTATAAAAGTATCCCTTCAGCCCTCATTTCAACATTCAGATTTCAATCTTTAGTTTCAATCTTCAGTTTCAATCTTCAAAGTTGCTCCTACCTTCAACCTTCCCTACTCCTATTTAGTCCCAGTTTCAGTCACTCCCTTGCTCCTGTTCAACCCTAGTTCTGCTCAGCCACCCACATCACCCTCTTCCAAGAGGCTTTCCCCAGTAGATTTATATAGTTTACAAGCAGCCCGTGGTCTCCATGAATCTATCCAGGATAGAGTTCTATCATGAAGAAGTGCTCCTTTCAAGCAGAAGATATCAGCTACAATTTCAGATCTGATTCAGCCATCTTTCACATTCATATTGGTGCGAGGTTTGCGCAGTCAGTCCTTGTATTCAGTTCTCCATCAAGTAAAGAAAATACTCCTATGGATTGTGGGGGCCTTCGTGGGTACAAGGACCTAATCTGTGTCGGCTCACTATTGTCTCTATCTTTCTATTCTATCTCTCTCTCCCCTTTAAGTTGTTTGTTTATATCACTTTAAAGAAGGTTTTGTTGCGCTTCACATCGATCCGTGTCCATTGCATATCTCACCCTATCAATATGGAAATTCCCTAGAGATGATCCCTCACTACCTCTAAAGCTGTCGTAGCGCAGTGAGGATCTGGATGGAAGCCCTCAAGATTATGACCCGCATGCAGAGCCTTCAGAGGGACTACACCTAGGAGATGGTGGCTTGGTTGACTGAGGGAGGTCATGCATTTTAGATTGATGAGTTCTCTCTAGCTTACCTGATACAGAGTCAAAGCATTCAAAGGATAGAGCTGCATGAGGCGGTCCCTCATGATAGCCCAGATCCTCATTCTCCCTCCGGAGGATCGCGTGAGGGAGGTCGTGGCCACAGTATCATGGCGTGGAACATTTGGATTGCTCGCTATAGTTTGGTGATTGGTTCCACCCTCAGCTACCTTGGTCGCCATCTGGAAGGATATCATCTACATCGTTGTGCTCCACCTGGGAGCATGGGACCTCGGTCTCTAGGGCGACTCTCGTGAGGCGTGCACATTTTTGTAAGGCTTGGCCTGCATGAGTTTTCTAAATATTCACTCCATGTGGGATTTGCTAGCTATATAGTCCCCCCACCTGGTTGTTAGCCCTTGTACCAGAGATTCCCTAGGTAGTGAGATGGGTTTCTCTCGAATAGGCTAGTTTTCTTCTTTTATCCTTTATACAGTTTTGGGGAACCATTCGAGGGCACTATTTCATTTCTGTTAGAAACAACAATTGTGCTATACTTTCCTTGGGCTTCATCAACCATCAAGTCTGGGCTAGGCAACATATCTACTATGGTTGGGACAATTGTCTTTATCATAATCAAAGTGGACTCAAAGGGTGGGTTGAATGACCAAATAATCATTGCCGATGGGCCTCACAAACGAGGACAGAGCAGTAGTAAGTGTACGTATTCTGATTTCTGAGCTGAATCAAGCTTTTGAAATTGATATGTCCATACCTCTTGTGCCCCATATTGCAAAAAATGGCATCTGTTGCGATTGTCTGACATGGCATGAAAATTTGGTACTAAAGCTAGCATTTTGAACAAGCATCCTTTCTTGACTGCTTTTCCTACTAGCTGATATCCTTTGGATTTGTCTCTAATCGTGCATTTATCTCCATCAAAGATGACGATAGTTGTGTTTCGTCATTTGCCTAACTGACAAGAGGTTCTTGCTGAGCTTTGGAACATAGAGTACATCTTTCACCAATCCTTTTGTGCTAGTGAAATTGTTCATAGGGACAATGCCTTTCCCTTGAACTGGATTCGGTGTGTTATCTACCATGTAGATAACATTCTTCTGTCCTTCTAATGGTTTCATCTCTGTGAACCATTCCTGATGTTTTGTCATGTGAGATGATGTACCACTATCAATGTACCAAGGATCCTGATCTACTTGATCGACTTGATAACTGCATTGCAATCTATGTCAAAATATACTATGTTAGTATTCTGTATATCCTTGCTTGCAAGAAATATATTCTCAGGTTCATTGGCATAATGACTGTGACTTGAATGTCCACTTTGATGATTTCCTCTTCCTTGGAAATCCCCTCGATTGCTGTTGGATTGACTGCCTTGGTCATATTGATTTTTGCGGCAATTCCTTGATTTCGACCTTCAAAGTTTTGTAGAGAGAATAGCTCTCTCTCAAATGACGACTATGAAGGACTTTGCTCTTTTTCTCTTAGATCTCTCAAGCAATATTCTCTCTCTCACACCTCAAGAAGGTCTCTCTCGCTCTTTCTCACACAAGAACAATGGAAATGAACAAAAACCTATAAATGAAAATTCTCTCAAACACAATGGATGGAAACTTTTCTCTTCGGAAGTGAACTCTCACAAGAACACTCGAGAAGCTCTCAACCTTAATCTCTCTCACACGGATCTCAATGCCTCAACGGAAGGCAAGGAAGCTATGATACCATTAACAAATATGGAGAGAGGAGAGGAGAAGAGTGGAGATGAGAAGAGAGGGCACAGCTAGAGAGCCACCAAAATGGCTGTGTACACTAGATTTACTTGAAAATGTAGAATATATACAAACCCCTTTAGGGCTAGGCTTAGGGTTTCTAACCCTTTCCTTTATAGCACTCTATTGGGTTAGTGCTACGCACATATCGATGATGGTGAGATGGTTCCTCAACAAAAGTATCACGGATTTCTTTCAATAGGAAGAGGAAGACATAGAGGATTATTGGAAAAAACAAGGACATTTTTTAGGGGTGTTTTACCACCCGGTTACCACCCTCATAAGTCATCATCCCTAATACGTTATCTATTGGGTGAAAAGGCAATTATAACAGTTTTGGCAAGACCACTACCTTGGGTTTTGTCTCTGCAATGATGTTATCAGTTTGTCGATAGTTATCAGATTGTGAGTGGACTGTTGTAATGGCTGTTGCAAGCCTCAAGATGGATCTTGTTGTTGTTTCCAAGATAGAAAATAAAATAGAAAGTTTTGCATGCAGCAATGACTGTAGTTTTGCCTCTGAAACTCTATGTACAGTGACCTTTTCATAGTCTCTTTCTGTTCTGACTTAATTCCATTTGTATAAGTAGTTCTGAAGTTTTGACTATGCTATATGCATGAAAGTATAGATGTGTTCTAGGTTGTGTTCACCTACAACATATTTGGCGATCCTACTCAATATTTGAGCCCAGAAAGATGGAGTACTATAGCTGAAATGTATCCGGACATGATACGATACCTTTCCTACACAAGGCAATAAGCAGTCGTCGATGATACAAAAAGTCACCAATACAATGAAGAACTACATGCAACGACAACGAACAAGAATGCCTCACAAGTAAGCGTGGTAGTAGCAAAAAGAACTCGACAGACGCAGTCCGCTACTGCATCAACAACAAATCATCTAGAGAGACATAACAGGATCTGATAGTCGAATTGGTTCAATCCACCATCAAAGAAGCAACAATGAATCACAAGAAGGTTGCACCACTCAAACTGGTGAAACAAACAAGGAGGCTTGACATCAAGAAGACGGTGCTCCAAGCTGACACAATGCTCTGACATGCATTTCTGACAATAGTAGGTACATGACAAAGATGGACTGTGACGAACGTGAAAGAGACAATACAAGTAACAAGATAGAAGTCTAAAAGGGTTGCCACGGAGTACCCAATGCAACCTGGACAAGCCAAAGAGCTGCGATGGTGCTAAGGAGTCTTTGGAGCCATTCCTTCAAACAAAGCCGAGTGTCAGATAGAAGAAGTTCCGATTCAACAACAGTCAAGGCCAACAGTCAGAAACTCCAACAAGCTCAAGATAGACTCTGCACTAGCATTTTACTCAAGTCAAGTACATTCTGAGGCAATCAATATATTTCATAGAGGAACTCCTAGCGAATGTCGGACGAAACTGAGTTTCCACAGTCACCCAACCAAGTTGTCTCACTATACTTTTGTAGTGGGTCTCGGTGGTGACTCACATGTCGTGGGGATGTTGAAGATATGCCAATGGAGCCTCCACTCCTAGCTACTCCTTGTGGGAGCAATGCATAGCACAAGTCATCCACAAGTGTCACTCGAGCAGCCTCCGGATTGTTGCAATGTGTCTCCATGCGAGAAAGGGGGAAGAGGAAGAGGGAAGAAGAGGGGGAAGAAGGGAAGGAGAGGGAGAAGAGATGAGGAAGAAGAAGAGAAGAGGAGAGTGAAGGGGGATGGAGTGGTAGACACAAGGGCACTACAATGAAAACAAGAGAACACCCAAAACACTCTCTTGGAAGAGAAGAGGGAGTTTGTATTCAAACTTGTGCAAACAACAATGAAGACCAATGTCAAAACTTTGGCCTTTTATATAAGTCACCTTTTGAAGGGAGGGCCAATCCTTTTCCTTTTTAACACTCTCCTTCTCTTTATAACCAAAGGCTCTTGGGCCCGTAGGGTGCCAAGGCATATTACTATTCTTTCCATCTCTCTCTACTGGCGGAAATAGCACTTGTGTTAACCATATTAAAGCGCTTGGGACAATCTTGGAATTAGGAGGTGGTCCTATCCAGTTCCCAAATAGCGACTTGTGTTAGCCTCACGCCTCCTAGGCTTAGGTGATTTGAGGATCAAACTCCCTGAGCGCCCTCATGCCTTAAACCATCTCGAACCCCATAAACGCGGCTCAAAACTTGGAGTGGCGAGGCTTAACTTCTGCGAGACACTCCACGGCAACCTTGCAAGTTGCCTGGAATCCTTTGCTTCAAAATATTTGGGGATCAAACTCCTTGAGTTTGAGCTATACTCCCTCCATGTGTACATTGCTTCTAATCACTGGCCTTGGGGTATTTAGGGGTCAAACTCGCTGAGCTTGTTCGTTGAAGTAGATCATGCGACCTGGTCACCTTTAATCACTGATTACCCTGCATTCGGTGACTGTACTCTGTGGATGTTAATTACCTTGCATTCGGTGAGTATACTCTGTGGATGTTAACATGCCCCCTTTCCTATTGCTGATCCATCCTTGGGTCAGCTACGTTGGAGGAGATTGGTGGTGAGGACTGTCTATAGGATGGCGTAGCGGTCCAAATGTCATGAAGTGAGGCGAGTGAGGTACGAGTGGTACTTCCAAAAATGGGTGACTTGCATATCCTCATACGTGTGGATATGATGTCCGTGGAGATTGCAGATGCGAAGGTAGAGGCGGAGGTCCTGGACTTGCGTCGGACCGATGTTGGGATTGAAGACAATCTGGTTGTTCAAATTGTGGAGGTGGTCATCGATGGGGCGACTATGGGTGGGAAGATCGCAGAGGAGTAAGAGGATGAAGTGATTGAAATGTATTGCTGCGACGACGGTAGCTGGAGGCGGAAGCAAAATCCCTCGAGTCATCTCTTTGGAGAAGTTGTACTTGGAAAAGTTGTACAACACATTTGGGTCCTTCTACTAGAGGTTTCGAAATACGGTCCAAGTCCATCGTCATTCCATGGGCATATAGAGTGGGTGGACTCGACGATCGATGGGTGCACTACGATAGTAGCACAAAAATTTCTCTAGCTTCAAGAAGGGGAGCTTCCATTATAGTTGTAGACCGACATCGACATTGGTCACGGGGATTGGAGTGTCAAGGGCAAGGTTGTATCATCCTCTCATGCACTTTGGATGCGCGCGGTGCTAGTCATCGAAGGATTGCATGATCAACTATGAGGGGACGCACCTCAAGAATTAGAGGTGGAGGTGAGAGCCCTTGAGATGGCACTTCCAATGGTGCATTAGTGCACTATCTGGCAGTTCTTGAAAGGACTGTAAGTCCTGGCATCAGTGGACATCTTCAGGTGGGGAAACTGGTGGGGATGGTAGAGCATCATCATCTGCAAGTGGCATGGGCTTCGGCTTCATTGATCTTGGTGGCATTGATGCATCAGCTTCTTGGACAAAATTGGTGGCTTTGAGCAACATATTGAAAGCTTCGTCAGGAAGGTCGACCAGAGCGTTCGAGGAGATATATGGGGAGGGCTCGTGCTATGGGATGGTGATGTTAGAGGCATTAGATGAGTACTCGGGCAATGTTGTCCGAGGGAGGGGAGGGTGGGCGGCTTGTTGGGTGGGTAGGGTGGAATCTAGAGGAGGCCGTAGTGGAATTTCTGCAAGGGGGCGGTAGTATTAAAGAGGGTAGTTGCTTCATTTCCCTCTTCCTCGGTGACTTCCTTTGGGTAGGCTACGTGAATTATTTTAAAATTGCTCACCAAGTACTCAAGTGAGTCTTGGAGAGCCTGTAGCACTCTATTGAAGAGGATTATTATGCCAAGGGGGTGGTAGGTTGTGGATTGGTAGGCTGCAAGGTGGCCTTAAGATTGGATGGCAGAGGCTCGGCCGTAGGTCTACATCCAATTGATGTCTGCATGCAGACTTGCGGGTGTGCAAACCCACGGCGTGAGTTCCTCGGGTTTTGTGAGTTGCATCACTTCATCGTCCATTGGATAATTAAGGGACTCAATGATGATGCAGCACCAGGCTTGAAAATTGAGGAGGATGGGATGGGCAGATAATGTCTGGAGATTAGAGGGGTGAAGGAGAGATAGAGAAGTGGGTTGGAGATCTAGGGCAAAGTATGACATGGCTAAGATGGGGCAGCAGTGGTCAAGGTTACGGCGAAGGATAGTCTGGAGGGTGTTAGGGCGAAGTGGAGTAGTGACATCTAGGTGGAAGATGAGATTTTGTGCACGGAGTGCATCAAAGTGCATTTGGAGGGTTTGGGGGATGGTGCGTGGTGTTGAGAGTTCACGCTCAACATCATGTGATCATGTGTGCATAGCACCATCATGTGATAAGCCATGCCTGAAATTCCCGACTAGTACCTACTCGGAGTCAGTCCATACACTCACATACGGTTTCACATCATTACATTACCTGAAACCTTACGTTCATCAATTGAGTGAGTAGACTTCAGAGTTTAGAGGCATTGCAGATTGATTCAGTGGGCAGATAACATTTGATTTCACACACACATGCCACCATTGTAAAGCCTATTTGGCTATCTCATGGCATCGTGCACATCATTTCAGCCTTGTAAAGCCTCTTGGCTATTCCCCGCATCATTGCCACAAGCCTTGTAATATAGATTAGATTTTATATACTGCAGTTCTATCTTCACCGACAGTACAGAGATTTCACTTGGCATAGTCAGTGTATTTGCAGTTGATTCATACAGAGATTTTCACGACACTTTTGAGTACATTTCTTGCACTATGTCGACTAGCAACCTCAATCTGGAGGCATCTGCTAAGTTAGACAACTCCAATTACGGTACATGGAAATACCGAATGGAGACCATTCTTGTGCTTCAGGACAAATGGGAGTATGTCAATGGGTCTACACCTAGACCATTGGACAATCTAACCACCAGTAGCTCTACTCCATCTATTGTCACAGCATCAGCAACGGGATTCACAACGGCATCTACAGCTACACAAACAGTTTTCGCACCAGTAGCAGATCCTGCCATTGCCCGAGCTCAAGCAGAATGGGATAAGAAAGACAAGTATGCCTATCACCTGATCAAGCAGAATGTGCAAGATGTCATGCTAGGACAGCTCAACATAGTCAAGACATCGAAAGAAGCATGGGATATGTTCACAGCTCTCTACGAGTCCAAGAACACATCCAGGATTCTCACCCTAAGAAACCAGATCAACCAGAGTTTCTGCAACAATAGTGAGACTGGTCATGCTTATGTACTCCGCATAAAAGACTACAACAATCAATTTGCAGCAGCAGGAGAGACTATGGACCCCGCAGAAATGGTTCAAGTAATCTTGAATGGACTAGGAGAGGAATACGAGAATCTAGTCCAGAGTATTGCCATCCAACGGCAAATTCCGACACTGGAAGAACTTCAGTCAGTTCTACTTGGTGAAGAACTCAGGACTCAGACCATTCAAGCACGTAAAGGTCATTCTAATGATCAGGCATTCACAGCTTCAAACAGAAGCAGAGGCAGAGGCAAAGGCAGAGGTAGATCATACCAGAAAAGTGGTCATCATCATCAGCAACAAAATCAAAGTCAGCATCAACATCATCCTCAACAACATCAAAATCAGCAAAGAGGAAATCATTCCAATCGAGGAAGATTTCAAGGACGAGGGAATGCATCCACCAATGTGTCAAACATTCAGTGCAACTACTGTTACAAATTTGGACACTATAAAAGAGATTGCCGCAAGAAGCAGTACGACCAAGGCGATCAATCCAACAGTAATCGAGGGAATTCTCGAGGTAGAGAAAATCATCGTGGTGGACATTCTAGTCACAGTCATTTTGCAAATGAACATGGAAATATGTTTCTTGCAAGCAAGAAATTGCATTAGACTGATACAGTGTACCTAGACAAGTGTACCTAGACACTGATTTCAATCCCAAAGAGGATTTCAGCTATCAAGTCGACCAAGTTGAACAGGATCCTTGGTACATCGACAGTGGTGCATCATCTCACATGACAAATCATCAGGAATGGTTCACAGAGATGAAACCATTAGAAGGATAGAAAAATGTCATCTACACAGCAGACAATACACCGAATCTAGTTCAAGGGATAGGTGTTATCCCTATGAACAATTTCATTGGTACGAAAGGATTAGTGAAAGATATGCTCTATGTTCCGAAGCTCAACAAGAACCTCTTGTCAGTAGGTCAAATGATGGGACACAACTACAAAGTCATCTTCGACGGTGATGAATGCACTATCAAAAGGTGTCATTTCGCTACTAGCTGACACCTTTTGCATTCTAGTCACAGTCATTTCGCAAATGAACATGGAAATATGTTTCTTGCAAGTGAGGAATTGCATCAGACTGATACAATGCACCTAGACACTAATTTCAATCCCAAAGAGGATTTCAGCTATCAAGTCGACCAAGTGGAACAGGATCCTTGGTACATCGACAGTGGTGCATCATCTCATATGACAAATCATCAGGAATGGTTCACAGAAATGAAGCCATTAAAAGGACAGAAAAATGTCATCTACACAGCAAATAATACACCGAATCCAGTTCAAGGGATAGGGGTTATCCCTATGAACAATTTCACTGGTACAAAAGGATTAGTCAAAGATGTGCTCTATGTTTCGAAGCTCAGCAAGAACCTTTTGTCAGTAGGTCAAATGATAGAACACAACTACAAAGTCATCTTAGACGGTGATGAATGCACTATCAAAGACAAATCCCCAAAAGATGTCAGCTAGTAGCAAAAGGTGTTAAGGAAGGATGCTTATACAGAATGCTAGCTACAGTACCAGATAAGCATGCCATGTTAGCTCAATCGAAACAAATGCCACTATCTGCAAAATGGCACAAGAGATATGGTCATGTCAACTTCAAGTACTTGTTAGATCTCAGGAATCAGAATATGGCAATTGGGATTTCGAAGCCACAGTTTCTTGGAAAAGTTTGCGAAGCATGCTGCTTCAGCAAACAAAAGCGAACCAACTTTGTCAGAAGTACCTCTCGTCCACGAGGTATTCTTGATTTGATACATACATATATGTATGGGGTTATGCCCAGAACCGCAGCATCAATGGTTCACTTTACTACTTGACTTTCATCGACGACTACATCAGATATTGTTGGGTCTACTTTCTAAAAGAGAAATCTGAAGTGTTTTCCAGATTTCAAGAATTCAAAGCCATGGGTTGGCGGCTCGCAAAGTATACTGGGTAATCTAAATTATGCTCCCCAGGTTGGGCTAACACACACATGATGGCAAAGTTAGAGGCATCAATATGGACATGGAATATTAAATTCCAATCAGGTGACCTCAACACTAGTGCGATGGCTAGAGCTATTTTGAGGGTCTCAAAAGATGTTTGGCATTCCTCACTCCACTCAAAGGATACTAGCAGTTTGTATAATGGGCGGGCTATGTTTACATAGAACAAGATGAATATCTGGTAATAACCCGTGTGGCCAATAAATCATTGGGCTCCCTTGGCATTGGTGGGGGGTAGTAACTCCAAGATGAGTTTGATTTTATTATGGTCCGTAGAGATTCCATTCCGGGACACTATGTGGCCCAGGATAACACCATGTTTGACCCAAAATTGGCACTTAAGGGGGTTAAGGGATATGCAGTATAAGCGGCATTTCTTGAGGACGAGCCTGAGGTACTTCAGGTGGTCATCCCACTTTGAGTTTATGCAGATGTCATCCAAGAAGACTTCCACAAAGTCCCTAAGATATTCCTTGAATACTGTAATCATCATCCGTTGGAAGGTAGCAAGGGCATTGGTTAATTCGAATATCATCACCCTGGCTACATATACACCCCATTCGGTTGTGAAGGCGGTCTTATGTTGATCTTATGGGGTGATCGACACTTGGTTGTAACCTAAAAATCTGTCTAGGAAGCTATACGCTTCCTTTCCGGCTACCCTTTCTAGAATATGTTTCGTGAATGGCAAGGGGTAGTGGTCACATCTCGTGGCAACATCAACCTTTTTCAAATCCACGCATACTCTAATTTTTCCATTTTTCTTTTGGACTATCATGATGGGTGATACCGAGTCCGTATGCTCAATATCATACATGAATCTTGCACCTATGAGTTTCTAGATTTCCTCCCTCACTATGAGTGCGTATTTAGGATTCATAGGGTAGGGGTGTTGCCATACCGCATCCAGCATGGGAGTTGTGTGCTGCACTACTATAGCAGGCACCCCTTTCATGTCAGTGTACTTCTAGGCCATGCAGTCCTTGTACTCCTATAGGAGAGCTATTAAGGCATTCTCCTCGTTGGGGGTGAGGTCATTAGCAAACGAATACGGGTTGTGGATCCTACCCTTCCAGGGCTAGGTTTACCTCCTTGACCGAGGCTGGCCCATCATAACCTTGAGAACAACCATCCTCCCGAGACCTTTTAGCCTGTTGGTATGAGATCTTATGATCCTAAATAGTATAGGCCTTGTACCTGCTGTAGGTCCTCTTTATCCTCAGTTTCCTCCTCTTTCTCTACCGGAGCAATGATCTTTTTGGCCTTAGCCTTGCCTTTGGATACAGGGGATTTGGGACCTGAAGGGGGCTCTTCCATTGTGCTTATTGAGCCAACGGGGGTGGTTACACTACTTGCCCTATTTCCTAAGTTGGAGGAGAACTCGTGGTGAGCAGTCGTGGCACCTACCTAGGACAACCAGTGAAGATTTGATTTTACCCTCATAGTTCCCTTGCTTACCTCTCGAGGTTTGAGCATGTTAAACATTCTTAGGGGAACCACGGGGTCAGACCCTCGAGCTTTGGAGTGGTGATCTGAAACCCTACTCTTTCTGGGACATCTATATTGGCTAAGATGTGCATCCAGTTCTGCGAGAATTTTGGCTTGGGGAGAGGTGCATACCAGAAGTTGTCAGACTCCTTCTCATCCTCTTCCTTGTCAAGGGTTGGAATAGCTTCACGGAGGTGGTTCGGGCAGTGGTGTCGGACTTTGCGGCAAAGAGGTGTCCTGACAATGGGTGGGCCTTGTAGGTGTGCAGGTCCACTCTCATGGTTTGCTCCTCATGCTGCAAGTAGATGTTATCATTACATTAATCATGCATGAGCCCGAACATTCGCAAGAAGGGCATGACGGGGTACATGAATCCAAATACCTTAATGTTTATGCCAGTCAGCACTCCCAAGGGTTCGACGGTTCCCCCATCAGCTAACTTTACTACTAGATGAGTCTGCTTGAGTGCGGGTTTTCCCCATTTCACCCAGCACTCCTTGGTGCAGACACTCACTCCTGCTCCCCCATCCAGGATGGCTTCCACCTTTTGATTTTGATATACTATGGGGATAGAGGCGTTTGTATCATCACCCTCAAAGTACTGGCCTAGCTTGTTGATGGGAACCTTAAGTAGGTTCTACCCCTTTTCTAGCGTCGATTGGTTGGGCTTAGGGCTAGCAGGGGTTGGAGGTAAAAATGGTATGTTCATCCAATTGGACAGATCATGCCATAGGATGGGATTTCCTCTTAGCAGGGAAGCAATTGGCATTTTCACCTTTGTCAATAGGAAAGTAGCCAACCCGGCACTGTCGCAGGGCTCTGGTGAAGCTTCTTCCTCCATGGAAAACATGTCCTTGAAGCCGTATAGGTCTCCTTCCTCCTGGAGGTTATGCAACACTAGGTCTTCTTAGAACATCTTCTAATTAGTAGATCCGGGGCTTCGGACTACTCAAACCTGAGGTGTTCCTCTTTCTCCACCCTTTCCGACACCTTGAGCGATTTCACTCCTCGGTGGCCCATTAGGTGGGCTGGATGAATCGTATCTGACCCCCTACTGGCCTTTAGTCGATGGGGATAGGTCTCCTTATAGGAGGGTGAGGGTGCGAGGAGGGTGCTAGGCCTTGGGCTTGCACTGGTTTGTTCACCTTTGGAATCAGGGGCACCTTAGGGTCACCTTGGGTGGAAGACTATTCGGAAGTAGAGGAGGTGGCAAGAGTAGCTATCTCCTCATCAGAACCCCTGTCAAAGCTGTCACCTACTCGAATGGACTTCTTGGATCGGGTAAAAGGATGTGGGGGAATCTTGGGGTGGGGCAATAGGGATCCCTTACCATTCCTTTTGAGCTTTCTCATTGTTTTGCCTAATGCCTTGGCTTGCATCCTCGTAATGACTTGTAGTGGGACTACGGCCACATGGCCCTGTTCGATGCTAAGCAGATTGAGGCTGGTGCTCTTTGGCATGATGATTGGGGTGGTTGGTCTCCTCGTGGGACAGTCCTGGAATAGATGCTTGATTCCACATCCCACACATAAGGAGGTAGGGTTGTCGTGGTTGGGGCGGTGGGGGTACGATCCCTGTATGGGACAGTCCTTCAAGAAGTGTGGGCCCTGGCATTTGAAACAAGACATTGAAGGGTTTGAAGTACCTCGATAGGGGCATTCACTTGCTCTATGGGGACCTTGGAGGTTCCTATCCTCCACTGCTGGCCTAGCTAATCCAATAGATTGGAGGCTAGCTCACTCATATCCAAGCTTTTGGGTTCGTTAGTCTTCTTCTTGATTGATCCTACACTCAAAGACCTAACCAATGGAGCATGGCCACCTTGCTGCATAGATCAAAGGAGGTAGGGTACATCACCATGAGGTGGTCATCCACCTTCAGGTTTGCCAATCCGATAAGGAAGCGAGGCAACAGTCGTTTGTCACTCATCTGCTTGTATGGTTCATAGTGGGCGTTGAGGTGCTTGATTCTGGGAATGATATCCCTCAAGGATTTCTTATCGTTCTGTTTTACACCATACGATTGGCTGATTGGGCTCCATTTATGACTGCTGGGGTGAACCCCACAATAAAGGCCTTTCTCAATGTCTCCTAGTTTATCTTTCCTTCTGGGGTGAGAGCCCTATACCATTGTCTTGCTTTGCCATCCAAGTTGAGGCCAAATGCATTGGCCATCTCTAGGTCTCCAGGAGCACTAAAGGCTTCACAAATCTATTCAAACTGCTCCACGTGGGAGACCGGGTCTCCTTCTTCTAGGAACTTGGTCATTAGCTTGGAGATGGCTATGGGATAGCTTCTCGCGGGATTTGCAATCCCTACAGGAAACATTGGGGCGGGTGGAGGTGGTATTGTCCCCCTTCCTAGGGCATTCACCAAGATATGCATTGCCTCATCAGTCAACACCGTTTGAGTGGCTAGCGGAGGTGTTGTTCTGGGCTTGACAAGGTGCAGGGCTGGCCTTAAGCCTAGCCCAGGCAGTGGTCCCCACGTAGTTGTTGGTACCGACATTGGAACGGAGGTACTAAGGCTTGCATTCATTGGTGCAATTGATATAGACGGGAAAGGACGGACCCCCGGAGGAGGTGGGTCCTGGGGCATGGGAACGCTAGTTCCATGCAGCAGGTGGTAGGGTGGAAACTGTGGTGCCCCATAGTTGACGAAGGTTGGTGGCACTGGGGATGTTAGAGGTTCATAAGGTACTCCACCTTGGAAGTTCCTAGTATCCCCTCAGTTGGGGTTTTGCCTTTGGAATTCCCTCATCCATGGATCTTCATCATGCATGTTTTCCCACTTGGAAGGTCTGGCATAGGCGGAGGGTCCTGGATCGGCAAAGGTGGTTTCCATCCTGGTCTATGGCTCGAGAGCTGGCTGCTGGCCTTCCCTCCTTACGGACATGCCGACTAAGGGGTTCTCCATGTCTGCCGACTAAGGGGTTCTCCATGTCTGCCGACTCTATGCGGCCTAAGCGGCCGAACATGTTGGAGAACGTACCTCAAAACCTGGATGCAACCGAAGGTACAGGAGAGTTGGGAGAGGCTACACTTGTGAATGGAGCTTTCAATGCCCTTGGACCAGAGGGGTCTTGCATTATTTCTTCCAGACTCTTTGTTTCGTTAGAACTAGATAGAGTTTCTGGTCAGGGATCTACTAATGAGTGGAGGCTCAGGATCGAGCTTTCCGATTCCCAGCTAGGATGAAGGGTAGGTTGAGCATAGCTCGAAGCACTTCCTTTGGGCACGGGATCCTTTTGCAAAATCCTTTCATACCTCAAGTGCATGTGGGATGCCTCTCACTGAGGACACTTAGGCTGAACTGAGGTTCTAGAATTTTTTTTAATTCTTTGGCTATCCCAGAGGTATCGCGACGGTCGACGGGATAGTTCCATAGTGACTGCTGGAGGGATCCAGTATCGCAATGGGCAGTGGGATATAGGTTTAGCAGTGGGCGATGACGTAGGCATATAGCGACGGCGGTGGAGTAAGAGTGATCATGGGCGATAGGATAGATGTATCGCGACGATCGACGGGATAGATCTTGCCACATGGTTGGTGAGAATAGCCGCACGTGCTATCCCTGCGGGTGTAGGTATACGGTTAAGACAGTGAGCGGTGGGATAGGGAATCAGTGGGATCTTACCAACATGCCAATTGGCAGTATAGTTATCGCGATGGGCATGGGGATCGAAATGGCAATGATCGACGAAATAAGCATATCATGATGAGCGGTGCAATAAAAAAGAGCGACGAGCGACATGATAAAGATAGCGACAAGTGGAGGGATACGACTATGGCCACAGGCGTGGGGGTGAGTTCACCGCACCGACGACGGAGTAGCAGGATAGCAACGTTCGGCGGGATAGCCCGAAAGCCACGGGTCAACGGCTATCAGATCGGTGGGATAGTAACTCTGACATGCATTAAATCAGGGTGGTGGGTTAGGCTGTGGTCAAAAGTTAGGTCGGCGGGATAGCTCTATGGCAACGGGTCAACGTGGTTTGATCGGTGGGATACGGCTAGCGCACTGATCGGCGGGATAGCTCTATGGCGCCGACTCCGTGGGATAGGAAAACACAGTGTCATTGACTGATTTTTTATGATTCCTGAAGATTTGGAAGTTTTTGTTCATGTTTTTTTGTGATGGGGGGATGCTAAACTACCTAATCTACCTACTCAATGAAAAAAACTTGAAGAAAAAACACTTTTTGGAAGCCAAAATGCAAAATTTCATGAAGGGTGAGTTCTAAGACACAAAACAACTTCAAGATTTGGCAAGAATCCTCATTTTTATTGCTTTTTTAGGTGTTTGGACCTCACACACTCCTTAGCAATCACACCCACTAAGTTTCTATGAACTTGAAAAACTAAAAAGCATCAAAGACAAGCTTCAAATGCTCCCAAATGGCTTTCCAAAAAAAAAAAAACAGTTTTCCGTCCTCACTCTCACTTCCTCCCTCTCTTTTCTCCTACAACTCCACTAACAAGCTCCAAGTTAAGCTTGAAGACTTGTGCAATGGGTAGATATCAAAGAGAAACAAGTGCAAATGCAAAAAGCATACCTTTTATCCCTGACAGCGATGCCAAAAATATAGTGGGTCTCGGCGGTGACTCACGTGTCATGGGGATGTTGAAGATATGCCGATGGAGCCTCCACTCCTATCTACTCCTTGTGGGAGCAATGCATAGTACGAGTCATTTGCAAGTGTCACTCGAGCGGCCTCCGGATTGTTGCAATGTGTCTCCATGCAAAAAAGGAGGAAGAGGAAGAGGGTAGAGGAGGGGGAAGAAAGGAAGGAGAGGGAGAAGGGATGAGGAAAAAGAAGAGAAGAGGAGAGTGAAGAGGGATGGAGTGGCAGACACAAGGGCACTACAATGGAAATAAGAGAATACCCAAAACACTCTCCTGGAAGAGAAGAGAGAGCTTGTATTCAAACTTGTGCAAACAACAATGAAGACCAAAGTCAACACTTTGGCCTTTTATACAAGTCACCTTTTGAAGGGAGGGCCAACCCTTTTCCTTTTTAACACTCTCCTTCTCTTTACAACCAAAGGCTCTTGGGCCCGTAGGGTGCCAAGGCATATTACTATTCTTTCCATCTCTCCCTACTGGCGGAAATAGCACTTGTGTTAACCATATTAAAGCGCTTGGGACAATCCTGTAGTTAGGAGGTGGTCCTAACCAGTTTCCAAATAGCGCTTTTGTTAGCCTCGCACCTCCTAGGCTTAGGTGATTTGGGGCTCAAACTCCCTGAGCGCCCTCATGCCTTAAACCATTTGGGGCTCGAACCTTATGAACGCGGCTCAAAACCTGGAGTGGTGAGGCTTAAATTCCGTGAGATACTCCACGGCAACCCTGCACGTTTCCTGGAATCCTTTGCTTCAAAATATTTGGGGATCAAACTCTCTGAGTTTGGGCTATACTCCCTCCATGTGCACATTGCTTGTAATCATTGGCCTTGGGGTATTTGGGGGTCAAACTCCTTGAGCTTGTCTATTGAAGTAGATCATGTAGCTTGGTCACCTTTACTCACTGATTACCCTGCATTCGCTCTGTAGATGTTAATTACCCTGCAATTGGCGATTGTACTCTGTGGATGTGAACAACTTCACTGGAAATAGAGCATGAGCTAAAGCTAGAAGTGAGATGGAAACCGACGTTGATAGCATCTTCGAGGATCCTGACTACCTACCAAGTGGAGAAAGTTCAACAATAGACTCACGTCACAGCTCAGAAATACAAGAAGCAACAAATGAGCTCGGAGTGTTGAATGTTTCAACACTGGCTGAAACTTTTCTTCAAACTACATTTGAACGCATCTAGCTGCCAACATATCTATTACTGCTCAAAGACAACTCAACTTCAATCCCTTGCCATGCCAACCACTGGAGAAGAGTGCCAATTTCACAACCTGCCAAGATGCATAACCCATTAGTCAAAGCAGCAAAATCCGATGGAAAGAAAGAATAGGATCTAGACAGCCATGTCAGACAATTCGAGACCCGTTGGATTGCTAGCGGCTTTGGAGTGCTACCTGATGCAGTGTGAAGAAAGAACAATTCGTAGCTACCTTTGTGGCCTTGCTAGCTTTCTAGATTACGATGCTTTAAAAGATTCATTCCTAAATAGATTCAGAAAAGAAAAGACTCCAGAGGCACTGCTTAAGAAGCTTCAGAATATGAAGCAGAAAGACCTATTAGTGGAAGACTATGCACAAAAGTTCAAAATTTTGAACCAGAGGCTAGCTGGCCCACAAAGGCCTCCTGAAGAGCAACTTGGTGATTACCTCTGCAAAGGATTGAACAGACAATTACAAATTGCAGTGGCAAGAAGAGACCAGTTGGTAGGAGCAAATGACTTCAACAACTTTGTGGATGTAGCCAAAAGAGATGAGAGGAGATGTGGGTATCACAAAAACTCAAAGAAAGGGAAGAAGAAAAAAGACCATGACTCTGATAGAGATTCAGACACCAAAATTGATTCCAATTTAGAGGATGAGGATAGTGATGACTCAGAGTCAGACAGCTCTGATGAAGAATTTGAAGAGGAAGAGTCTAACAAAAGCAAAAAGAGGAAGAAAGACAAGAAGAAAAAGGCCAAGGATAAGGCAAAGAACAAAAAGAAAGATGAGGAGAGGTCAAACGGAGACTCTAGATTAGAACAAATGATCAAGGAACAATTACAGAATCTTAGGTTGCCACCCAACAAGGACATGATATTGTGTGAGTACTCTGGCAAAGATAATCATGACAAATAAAAGTATTGGTACAAACCAAACTTTAGAGGGAGGGTACCCTCTCACATTCAAGCAGCAAACAATGTCACCCCACCACCAGAAGTCAATCAAATTGGAGTGGGAGGACCAATATAGCAAAGATTCAACAACATTGCACCAAGAAGACAAAACAACTAGAATTGGAGAGCTCAACAAAGACCCACCATGAATCAAGCATGTACTTACTGTGGTGTGGATGGCCATAGACAAGGTCTGCAGTGTGAATTATGGTGTAAGCATAAGGAGGAGAGGGGCATTCCAATTGTGCACTACAATGCAAGAGGAAATCCAAATCCCCCACCCCAACCACCACCAGGAGTTAACATGGTGTTTCTCACTCACATTGATGAATTGACAGAGCCAATGCAGTAAAAGCATATTTCGACTATCAAAATAGTCCATACAAACAAAGGAAGCCAATTATTTTTGGAAGTGGAACACGGAGGCACATAATGCACAAGGAGGACGTGCTTGCAGCTCAAAAGGAAGTGGATGCAATGGTAGTAATGAGGTCCAAATGTAAACAACCACTCTGAGGTTTGGGGGAATCTCCTAAGAGTGCAATTAAGCTAATTTGATTGGATTGAACAACAAAAGATTAGAAAGAAATCCCTAGAGCAAATCTTGCAAATCAATGCAACCAAGGAAGCTCAAATACACAAAATGGGAAAATTAAAAGTGGATATGAGTCCAACAACCGAGTCCAACAACACAGTTATCCAACTTCAAGCTTCCAACATTATTATCGAAAATTATCAAGGAGATTGTCCATGCAAAAGATGCTAGAGCTTCACAATTAACATGACAAATAGACATAGCAAGACATCTAGATCGTGAGGAACAACAAAAGCATAGTCAGCCACATCAAATGGATGCCCCAAAGGCACAGAGATCGACTCTACTTGGATAGAAGTTGGAGAGTAATCAAAAGGCCGAGAGCAGGCATAGCCGACACCCAGTAAAAATTTTCACATGGGATATACCTCACATGCATGACAATAGTGTAAACTTGAAAAAGGACGTTGCCCACAAGTCAACAAATGATAGTCCATCGGATGCCTTCTTCAAAGAATTATTGAACTCCAAAGTCCAAATTACATTGGATCAGTTACTAAATTTGGTACCTGCATTTGTGGCACAATTATTCCAAGGCTTACAAAAGGACGATCTCCATGAGGTGCCAGAAGGAATGCTCGAGGAGGAAGAAGAGGAAGCTACAGATATCTACACCTTAACTGTGGAAGAGGTGGAGTCTGGTGGGTTTGTCGAGGTGGCCTCTCGCGCCTAGGGGTCTGCTTTGTCCTTGTTCCCTTTCCATTTTGCTAAGGCTGTGAGTCAGCAGGTTGAGCCTCTCACTCAACAAGTACTAGAGGCTCCTCATATGTGACAATCTCGAGGCATAGAGGGTTGATGGTGCTCTTCTGTGCAGTCTGTTGGGTTGGAGGATTGGGGCCAAGGTTCATTATATCTGCAAGCCCGCCGAATGCTTCCTCTTGTTGTGGCCCCTTTAATCTCTTCATCTCCTCGCTTTGCCTTTCTTCCTCCCCTTGTTGGTCTAGATGCTCCAGGACCCCACAGAGGAGGGAGGGGCAGTTGATCACGATTGATTGGACTATTTTGTCCCTCTTGGGAGACCTCTATGCCTCCACGGTTAGTTGTGTGGAAGGACTGAGAGGACCCCTGATCGTGCTTGGATCCTTCATTGTGCTGGGATCCCTCATCGTGTTGAGATCCTTGGGATCCCCTATGAGAGTCGGATGGTGGGGACTCGCGTTGCTGGGAATCCTGATGATGAGAAACACCTTTAGATTCCTGCTGATCATTGCCCTGTTGGCCACAGGGGCTCACAGTGTGTTTGGAGGCCATGGAGTTGTGAGAAGGAGAGCGGATAGTTTCTAAATGGCGTCCAGTGGGTCTAGCAATTTGTTTAACTCGCCGAGTGCCATAGAAATGAGGGATTTTAGGGTTTTTAAGTGCTTTATATAGTCTTTTTTAAAGCACTTTAGGGTTTTTATTTATAGGCCCTTTTAAATTAGGGTTTTTTGAGTGCACCCCCTCCCTCCCCTTGTCTTTTGTTGCCAGTTCGGTAATGGTTAATCTTCACCACTCTCCCTCCCAACCCACCCACCCCTCCACCCTGCCATGTCGCACATGAAACTCTGCAATTTCCAAACAAATTTGTGAATTTTGAAATCTATAATTGACTCAAAATAGTGTTAACTTTATTCATCAAACATTTTACATTTGGGCTTCTCTTAGGACCCAACGCCTCCCCTGTCTGACTCTATGTTGCAACCAAAGTGCAACCCCTTGAGGATTTCCAAGCAGCACATCTCCTTGTCTTCTTGAGATGTTGAACCACTTTTGCAAGACTTGAGACCTCTACCTTCTCGCGCTTGAGAGTCCTGGCCTCTAGACATCAATAAAACCAGTCGAACATTTCGTGTAGTGCATTGCTTTGCACGATACCACCCCCATGCCTTGTATTCTTGAAGTAGGTTGCCTTTGCTCTGTAGTGTGATTTCTCCATTCCTTGAGTATTCCTTCTCAGATTGGACTGAGAAACCCTAAACTTCCTCATCCCCTTGAGCAAAATGCAAGGCGTCGTTCATAATACAAATGCTCACCCTCTCTAGCTTGTGCTCTTTACCAACTGAGCTTCATCCATTTTTATAACAAATACTAGCTTGCCATCTTTACAATGAAAGATAAATACAGTAAGGATATAGAAATGAGAAGAAGTAAAGTTGAATGCGAAGAGGAAATTTCTCTTACCTTCTTCTCTCATCCCATAGAATTCGACCATGGCCCTCTGCAAATTCTCTACATCCATGTAAACATTATTGAAAACATACGTTTGGATGCCAGATTTCTTTTTACTCTTCCAAGTCATTGTGTCACTCACACAATGGTATCCTCGAAGCTTTTCTCTAGCGCATTGGTTTGTTTCTTGATGTGCAAGCCTTATAGACCATGGTGTTGGCAATGGCATTGTAGATATCTTAAACTTTTCCTCCATAGAAGACTTGAAAATTGTAAAAACAGAGTTGTAAGCTTCAGATTTTTATAGCAACAACATCACAAGCTCCAAGCACCTCCTTTGCTTGCACGAGGCCCTTGAAGTCCTTCATTACCTCTCTAGCAACTTGTTCATGTAGCCCTTTTTGTCTAGGTTCCTTCAACACTTCAATGACATCACTTGGCTTTATTAAACTTCTTAGAACATAGTCTCATCGTCATTCAGGTTGTCCGCCACGTTGACTATTTTCAGCAATACTGGCCATACTTCTCCTTCCAGCATGCCACTCCCATCGAACCGTTGACTTGTTTCTTAACTCTCCTCAATGACAAGGTGTTAAGCTCCTAGTTATGCTTAACTCTCGCTTGCCGCAGCCAAGGTCGACTCAATAAGAAACTATATTCTGAACTGGGTGCCTCCATGTTGAGTACCACGAATGAGACAATAAAGAAGATCCTCGCAACCTCCATCACCACGGCTTTAAGGATTCCAAGTGGCCTAGCTCACCACTGATCCACCATCCACACTAGGAATAGTTTTGGTTCCTATTCGGTCTAGCCAATGTCCTCACAAATCTTAAAGGTCACGATGTTGATGTTGGACCCTCTGTCGATCAGCTATTGTGAAAAGAAAACGTCCTCCTCCGGCACTGTAGCTTCACCTATCAAGGATTGGATGAGATTTTTGTGAAATTGCGACACCAATTTCAGCATATCGCCTAAGAGAAATATGGATTGGCTCATTCAAATCATCAGATCATGCGACTGCCATCACCAGCTTCTCTATCACATCTGACGTGGGTTGGTGCTAGTTTCAGAATGACCTTCAGAGTTAGTCCAGTTAACCATTGATATCCTCGATTGCAAATGGGTCTCCCATTAACCATGGGTTTCAATCTAGGTTTACTAGGATCCATCCCCTACCCGCAGTGGCCCCTGTGCTGCCTCAAACATGATAATTCTGCAAATTTATGAACTCTCAGCCACTGGTTTGTGACTCTAACACCTCTTCTGGTGGATTTTTCTCCTTGACCTAGTCCACCGCTTCTTGCACTTTGCCTCCTTTAGAAGTCTTCTTGGGTTGCTTCTCTTCTTCGGCTTCTGACTTCTCACTGCTTTCTTTTGAGAAACTCGTGTCCAAACTCTCATCGTCAAACTCGTCATTGCTGGCTTTATGTTTTTTTCTTGATGATCTCTTTTTGCATTTACTTTTCCCTTTGGACACCTTGTGATGATTAGCTGTCTACCCTTGAAATACCTCCCCCGTGTAGATCACCTGCATGACCACATCATTCAGGGGCATTGTTACTTTGTCCATGGTTGCTACCACCATTTGCACATCCTTGGCCAGTCTGGCAATAAAGTACTCATTGAGCACTTCCATGGAAGGTTGCTTGGTTTGAGGAATGCGTTGTAGAAGTTGATGGAATTAGCCACATAATCTTCGACATCTTGATCGCCCTACGCCAAGATCCACAATCCCTTTAAGTTTGCGAAATCATCTTCTCTTTGCGAAACTACCTTAGGAATGCGACCTTGATAACATCGTAGGTTGTGAATTGATCTGCAGGGTATACCAACAACCATCTTGATTCCTTCCCCTCGAGAGTGGACTCAAACACCACTTCCTTTTCCATAACATCCACAACACTTGGGATATTGAGTGCATAGATCTTATCGAGCTGTCGAACATGTGCATCCAAATCATCTTTGGCTTTCTCCAAAAATTTAGTGTACTTGACATTCATCGCCATGGGAACCACAATGATCAAAACAACCAGAACAACTGGAACCGGTCCGCCTCCTACTATCGGAGATTGCAGAGTTGTGAGTAGACCTCTCACTACTGACCTTGCTTGCCCCACAATCGGTGAGGATGGTGCACTCAACACTCTCCGACCGCCCGAAATAGGACATAAAGCAGGCACTGAATGCAAACGTCATCGTCTGCTTGGCAGATTGACCTTGTCGCTTCCTGTGGGGTGCTCTGGCTCCCACTAGGCATCACCATGCTCTAGATCACATCTGACTTTTCCTTTGATTCTGACGATTCAAAACATCTCCTTGCTCTAGGGGATCTCCACTAGCTGAAATGGATCGCCTAGGCCACTGAGGCAGCCTTGTTGTCGGAACTAGGGTTTTCCGAGGTCCTTGCAACTGTGTTCACATGCATGCTACTGGTTACTTCCATTATTTGGGAGCTATTTGGTCGGGGACATACACTGAATCTCTGTTTGCAAGTGCCAGATCTACCAAACCAGTGCGTTGGCGAGGCACAAGCCACCAAACGGAGCGTCTTGCAGTTTTGTCTTGATAGAGAACAGCTCCATTTGCACTTCGTGGATCTACGATTGCTTGCAGCTGATGCTCGCTTGCAGCTCTGTTACAAAGACCGTAGGTCACGATAGATTCAAATTTTGTGATGCCCAACAATGCGCACACGAATGGGATTGCATGGTGATACGCAACCAGCCCGCATATGAAAAAATCTAAAATTGTGGTCGCCAATGTGTAACACCCTAAGTGGAAGGCGCTATGAGATACGCGGAACAATTACTCATGCGATGTAGAATAACAGAGACTCAAGAATATGGAAAGAGATACATCTCTGCAGATACTCGAATGCATGGATGATAGCATAGAATAGAATCCCAGGAGATACTTGTTTTATGAGTATAGAATGTGCGGTTGCAATCACCATCCGCATGCAGTTGCAACGGGTACTTGCACCCCTAAGAATCCATGCTAACTTCACGATAAACCCACGTAATGTTAATGCCTTAAGAGAGAGAGAGAGAGAGAGAGAGAGTCTCAGGCTCATCTGGTGCACATGGGAGAGAGACAGTTCATGCACTCCCATGAGCTCAAGGCTGATTTGGTGCTCATGGGAGGAAGCTGAACCTTGGGTTAACGGGGGGGAGGATGGCCTGTGTTATTCCCACTGTAAGAGGAACATCCAACAGGGCCTCTGTCTACATGACTGCCAACCCTTTATTTCAACATGGTATTGCCGTACAAAAAGAAGCACTCTCATTGGTACACCTCAAATCCCTCATTAATTCTTTAAATTTATGAAATACTTAAGTTGATCCCCTTTTGAGATCCCGTTTCTCCCTTAATATTGTGTGCACTTCTTGGGTAGGCCAAAGATTTGGGGTCGGGTATGAGTCGCTAAAGGATCCCAATGAGTTGTCCTGATCGATGGAGATCCCTTACGAGGTAGATAGTCCCTATTTATATTGGAATTAGGATCTAGAAGGACTGAGCTAACAAAAATCAATCAACACATAATGAACACAAAACATCACACACTAACTGCTTGAGCGAAATGCACATGCTCACAAAGGGATCGCAATTAGGTAGGAGGGGAGAAGATTCATAACATGAGAGATTCGCTTCTTTAATTTGATAGGAGTGGACAATAATAGCATGTGAGATCCACATGGCCTTGCAATATTTCTAGGAGGTGGTGACGTTGATAGATCAAACTACAACCTATTAGTTGGTTGGTGTCTCTTGGTTGCACCATACATTGAGTATTCAAAGCTTGCAAAGCAACTAGGGAAAAATTTGTGTGTGGGTAAAATTGAGGCCATAAAACTATGTAGAGCACATAGACCTTTAAAAGAATTCTAGAGGTGAGGTAAAGTTAGTTCTTGGATTAAAATAAAACAATTAGCACCCCTACTTTTACTATCAATTAAATTTGACTGCATTTTGGAAAAGAGGATTGAGGATTGTCCACAACTATCTTTTGACAATATTTTGATTCCAAAGTTTTGACTTCAAGGTTACATTAGCTCACCAATGCTCACTTTTGCCTTATTTAGTGCACCCCTTGATTTTGAATGAAAGTTTGGCTGAGTTTAGGAGTGTCACGACTCACGACTTCCTACCCTAATCAAAAAGAGCTCTTCACATCATCATGCAAGCCAACAAAAGCCTACTAGGTTCTCTTCTAAAAAATGGGACTTGTGAGTGGTAGAAAGACAAGAACATGAGTGTTTTTTATACAAAATGAAAGTTATATAGGCACAAGAGGGTAAAAGTATAGATATAGTAGGAAGTGAAAAACTCAATCAAAAGTACAAGGGCACGACCTTATATAATAGAACACAAATCCTAGAATGTCCACAGGGTTAGTATATCCACATAGCTCCTAAGGCTATTCCATTGTAATGTTCATTAACCGAGAGGGATGCACGAAATCTAAGGACAAGCTAGACACAAAACATTGCCTTGAAAATATCGTGTCATATTCTTGAAAGGAGAATAATCAATCATGCCACAAAAAAGATAAAGGAGAGTAATCAAGCTTAGCATTCGACTCGAGATTAAAATAAATTAAATACAAGTTTGTTTAACTTTAACATAAAATTGTCACCATGATACACATCTAATGTAAAAATATATAATTAGAGCATTTAGTTTAGCCCTCATGCTGAACATGAAAATGGAAATAAAGAATGATACAATATAAGAATTAAAAAGTCACATTTTACTATTAATACTTTTTAAAAGCAAAGACACATGTACTCAAGCTTGAGAGCCTCATAAAGCTACATCCAAGTATCCTAGGGTATATAAGTCTACACTATCTCAAGCTATAAATGGGTTTGTTTATGTCTAGAAAATATTCCATAAGGATGGAGGACTTTAATGGCACTAGTTCTCTTACTATTAGAGATTAATTTTTATTATATTAATCTTTGTAAAGGTAAAGGCGCACTGACTCACCGATCTCTTTCTCGGTGTAACTACATGTTCATAACATATACTTCTTACACATTCTTGTGCTATATATGAGTACAAACACATCTATTCGACACATAAAATTTGGCTTCTTCACCACTTAATGTTGTTTCACATGGTTTAAAGGTATAAAACGAGTCTGTATGTCAAACCTTTCTCTATTACTAACATCAAACATAGTGTTGACCTCGTCAATAATGGGTAACACCTTGAGTTTATGAATATTCTAAAAGTTATAGTGATCATCATGAAAGTAACCATAAAGATCCTACCATTGCATTTAAATTTTATACTATTAAGATCCTACCATTGCATTAATAATTCTACATTGTAGTAATAAGAAAATGTTTTCAAAAGGACTAGCATGAACATCCTTTGATTGTGCTAGATAGTAATACCTCTCGCTAGCCTTATAATTTCATTACTTTAGTTCAAGAGGGAACATGTGAGTAACGATGTGCAAAGCATCCTTGTAAAATTGTGAATATTGAATTCGTCAAAGTAAGCTCACTAAGTGGCCTTTAATGGTGATGACATAATGTAAGATTCACCATAAGCATGAAAAATTGATTGGAAATTGTTATCATGTATAAGCCATGGAAATGAATTTCCCATTAAAATGCAAATTTCAAGCACCAAAAGAGATAGTTGCACAATCCCCTTGTATGGGAAATAGTATGCCATATTACTTTTACTATATGGCACTTTTAGTCAACCCAAATCTTTATAATTTTACAATGAAAATAGATGGTCGTAGGGGACACTAATTGATTCAATTCCACATTGGGCATAATTTGTCTTTCTATAGGAGGACATGCCACCTTAACAAAAAATTAAGATAAGAGATAAGTATTTCAAAAGAGGGCATCTTGGACATGTGTACACAAAGTATAGTGTGTTGAATTTTTTTGTATGTAGATATATATTTAAAATTAAGATCCTTAAAGAACCCCCCCCCCCTTCTCTCTCTCTCTCTCTCTCTCTCTCTCTCTCTCTCTCTCTCTCTCTCAAATTGGGTTAAATTAATCATCACTCGTGTTCATCATGGTATTATTTTATTTCCTTAGGGGAGCATAAATTCTCACATGCCAACTTTAGTATGTGAAGGATAAGCATTTAGAAGGGGCATATGCTTGGGGTACCTTGTATAAAAATCATGAATTGGAGTCTTTTTCTAGTCTACATGCACTTTGTTGGACTCTCTCTCTCTCTCTCTCTCTCTCTCTCTCTCTCTCTCTCTCTCTCTCTCTCTCTTCCTAGCCTTCCTTAGATGAGTACATTCCAAGTTCTATGTGTCCCAACTTTTAGCAACACTGGAATGGAAGCACGTGGACTATAGGCACGTAAAGTTGAGATCGTGTACGTAGAAATATATTAAAGTACAACTTCGATCCCCCTCTCTTCTTCCTATGTAGGCCCAATGCCAGAAGAAAACCCTTTTTTCACGAGTGAAAGTAAGGAAAAGCTTTCTCAACTTTTTTGTTATCTAGTAGCGCCATATGCGTACAAGCTATTGGCTTTTGTTAGTGAAGAAGTACAAGGTTTCAAAGTTGTGTAGAAACATTCAAGAGTTAGACAAATTAAAGGGATACAAGGGAATCTCAGAGGTGATTTTAAAAGTGCTAGGCTTAAATGTTAGAGCACACTCATGGGGGTGTCTCCTTTGACTCACTCCTGCCTTTCTCTCTTTGACTCCCTTCCTTCCTGGATCCTCCCTTTAACCTTAGACTTTCTTATCTTAACCATATATCCTAACCTTCTCGAGTAACCTTAGAGTTTCTTCTTCTTTTCCTTCTAAACTCCTCCATTAGTATTACTCTTCTTCTAACCTTCTCCATTAGTATTATTATTCTTCTAACCTCCTACACTAGTATTCTCTCTCTCTCTCTCTCTCCTTACTGTGCAAAGCTTAGTGTAGCATGCCTTTCTTGCTGTAGTGCTTCATATCTTGTACAAGCCCTTGCCACATCTTGAAGGATGAGCCTCCCTCATGTATGGCTTCTATGGCAGCTTCTCTCAACTTTGCAGCTCTCTGCCTCATCGCTACACCCCCTTCTTCCTGCATTAGCTCTCGGATGGCCCTCTCCACCTCCTTGCTCTTCACAACCCCATCTTTTGCCTTGTTGAACTCCAATCCTACGCTCCACAAGCTCACCACCAGCCTCCCATTTGTCCTCCTCTCTCCCACATCCGGCCAGCACAACATGGGCACACCCAACGTCACGCTTTCCAGTGTTGAGTTCCATCCACAGTGCGTCAAAAAGCCTCCCACTGCAGGATGCGACAGGACTTGCAGCTGTGGAACCCATGAAGCTATCGCACCCTTATCTTTCGTTCGATCCAGAAATCCTGCGGGAAGCTTGCACACACTCCCTCCTCCTTCGACGCAGTCGGGACGCATCACCCACAGAAACGGCTGCTGGCTCGACTCCAAGCCTTCTGCCAGCTCTAGCAGTTGGGAAGCGCTCATCACAAAAATGCTTCCGAAAGAGATGTATAGAACCGACTTGGGCTTCTGTCTATCCAGCCATTGTAAGCATCCCTCGTCTTCGGAGAAAATGCTCGCCCCAGTAAGGCAATCCTCATCCGATAGGCTGCCCAAAATAGCGGGAGGTAACACCGGACCGACAGCGCAAACGGGGACGCCATGTTTGAAGGGCAGAGCCTCGATGCATTGATCCTCTAGCTCGTAGAAGGTGTTGAGCAGAATATACGATGCACGCTGAAGCGGCTCAAGTTGACGGATAAGAAACTGATATATGAAGTCTGCAGGCTCACTTCTCACTATAATTGGGAGGTCGTTCAAATCCATGGGTGGTAGGCCGGGGATGCATGAAACAATCTCTGTGTTATTGCCGTTGAATGAACCATTTGTAGCTGCACATTCCAGAAAAATGCACATCAGTAGACAGCAATTTCAAAAGTCCGCATTGTGAAGCTTGGCTCCTTGTCTGTTTGGAAAATATTTAACATGTAGTCTTGCATCTTGCTGCCTGGCCGTTTCTGCTCGGTTTTTATCACCCTCTACACAGACATTCATTATTACACAGCTAGAGAAAACATGTACTCACTATTGCGGCACTTTTGAAAGTTTCTACATCCCACATTACCTTTAAACGTTGGCTGTCCTTGAGATATGAGACGATACGTATGCATAACCACAGAATATACAGCAGCTGAGGATGTCCAGAACGCAATTCTGGAAATTCCAAATTTATCGGCAGAGTCTTGAGTCCAGGACATTATCACATCAGAGATAATGTAGGACACTGATGGTCCCTTCTTTGTTAGCGTTTCGAGCAGCTCCTCAAATGGCTCTAACAAATCTTCAGAAGCTTGGAAAGCGGCCACCACGTGGTCTGGATTGCTATGTAACTCAGGGGGCAAACCGCCTGGAATGCCTACTAGACGAATATCAAGCTCCTGATTGTCAGCAAAATGGGCACTGGAATGGGCCTGGGATTGGAGCAAACGTACATGGTTGTGTTCAGTGTTGACGAAAGTGATAGTGAATCCCTCTAGGGCCAGCTGCTTGCAAAGCTGCATGAGGGGGACAATGTGTCCTTGGGCGGGGTAAGGAACGGCAACAATATGGATCTTATCATGGCTGAGCTGCTGCCGGGAAGGAGGAGCCATAGGCATTGTTGTTGAAATGGAGGCGTGGATGAAAGCAGCAAATTTATACGAGAGCTGGCAGGCAGGGGGGCTGATGATGGGATTGTCCTTGGGGATGGTATTTATAGGGATACATGTGGTGGTATTGCGAAGAAAATAAACAGGCGAAAGTGGCTGCTCTCAATCAGCTGCTAGCAGCCTCGAGCTGTGAACTCATCTTCTGAAGTAGCACAAGGAGAGCACTACTAATCTGTGACCAGCTATGTATTGTGGCTAGAATTTAGAAACATACCTAACAGTGGGCGCTCTCATCATCTCATCTCGCCAAAACCGTCAACTCGAATAGTGGCAATTTGCAAAAGCTGGCTAGAGACTGCAAAGTGTCGGAAGATGCCAGTAGCTAGGTGCTGGGCAGTTGATGAACCAAACACACTGGGGCGTTGCAGTAGTAGTACGCCTTACAAATTCGACGTCCTATCGCTCTCTAGGAAAAGCTGCTTCTGCTAGCACTCGGGTCAAATCGCAAAACCAAGGAAGGTGCAACGGCGCATCATAACGGATCCCCTAATAGCTCGCAACACATGCAACAATTCAGATCTTTCCAGAGTGGGTTTTGCGATTGCGAATCGGATTCGAGCAGCAAAAATAAATGGATCATCATCCAGGCACATTAACCGGGGCACCTCACAGAAAAGCAAGGTGTAGCTACACTGTAGCGGGGAAAAGCTGAATCGAGCATGGAGAAGTGCGTGTGGGACTACCTTGCATAGTGGCTACGCATAATTGTAGACACTCGAGGTCGCATCAGACCGCAACCAGTTTTCGGATGAACTCGCAACGTGCATATGAATCACCACTCTCTTTTTTGCTCTCCGCCATCAGCGGAAATCACTATCCATTCAGTGTGCAGGAAAATCCATTCTGTGTACCTGCCGAATTACATTATTATTATCTCTCTCAAGGCCATCGCGATAAGAGCAATAAGCGGTAATAATATAACCAGCAGCCGGAAATTCGCTATCTCCAACGACTTTTTCAAGTACTTTCGCTGGCAGCAGCAGTTCTGCATTCTGTGCACCTGTTCGTCCCGATGTATATCCGAGTCTCTGTCTTTCTCTCCAAATTACACATACCGAGACACGAGCGTCATTCCATTCAGAACATTTCCCTACATATGTAGATGCCGTCAACCACAACAAGCCAAATTCTATGCCTTTCCATCAGCCCACGCACTTCCGCCCCTCATGCCTATCCATATTTTATATTCGCAGCAGCAATTACTGATTAATAAACCAATGGGTTCTAAGAACGTTCCCACTCAGTTGCTGCCTTGCGTGTCTCAGTTAGTCTCCTTTCATCTACATTGCGGCGCATGCATGCACTGTAGTTGTCCAAGTTGATTGTTTTTCAATGGTAGATTTCATATTACTTTGTCACTAGTGCCCTCGTTATATAAAACACTCATGCCCCTTTAGATAATTGTTTTTATATTGTTGGGCCTACTTGAGTCGGCCAATGTCATCCTCACACGAGCATGTGTATCTTTGTTGGTGTTCTTATGAGAGACTGAGAGTACATATGGGTGTTCATGCACATGCGTGGCACATGCACATGGTAGTAGCATAAATGTATATATGTGTTTACATGTGTTGTACTCCAATACATATGTCTTAAGCATATAGAAGCAAGCATGTGTGTGCGGGTGCGGGTGCAAGTGCATTGTAAGAGTGAGTGTGTGTGTGTGTGTGTGTGTGTGTGTGAGAGAGAGAGAGAGAGAGAGAGAGAGGGGGGGAGGGGGGATTGGAAAAATTCTCATTGCTTGGCCTAATAGTAGGGAGCCTTCTTCCATAATGTCTATATTAGAAGCTATTTAATAATGCATGTAAGATTAGATATAAAGAGAGATGCACCTACTAGAAGCAAGCACGTTGGAGAATACTAATATGCATGACCTGCTTATGGGGAGTGCTTATGGGGAGGTAGCTCCTAGCTATATAAATGTCGATTCACACCTAATAAGGACCCACAAGAGTGAAATCTTCTTGGTCTTAGCAATTCATGCAAATTTGGTGGTGTGATATTGTTTGCTTATGACAAAGATAGATGCAATCCATATCATCCAAAACAAAGAGTCCCATAACATGCAAGAAGTAGTTCTTCACATGTGGGGTTCTCCTTTGCCCGTTTCCTACACACCTACCCAATCGAGTGTAGTTGTGTGAATTTAGGTGTGACTATGTAATAGTAAGGAAATCCACATCAAATTAGTACATTTTGGTACACTCTCAAACTAGTACATCTATGGTACACTCTCAAATGGAAATAGTGGCACATTTGTTGTGCTGGTAGAATGGACATCTCAAGCATTCCTTTTGCTATACATTTCCATTCAACATAATTATTGTCCATGAATGATTCCTTGTTACTAGGAATCATTTATTGCCAAAAAGAAAAGAAAAACATTCTAAAAGCCACCAAGAAAGCACTACAAAATCCTCTCAAAAGACTTCGATAGATTTAATAATGGTTTGACTACATATTGTATGTCATTCACAAATATCTTATAGTATAACAAAATGAACCATCTTAGTGCTCTTTCATTTTCAAAGTCCAAAATGTAGCAGCAATAAAAAAGTGGCATGATTAATAAAGACTGTAGATTGTGCAAGTTCAAGTAAATACACGTTGCTTCATTCTACATTGTCCACTTTTCACGAATTTGGAATCATTAATAAGATGATTAATTAGCCACTCTAGATATGAGATCTACAATCCACCAAGTCATTGTACCATAATTGAATCCCTTACCCTACTACCTAGGGGGTTCAATATTTTTAAAAACTAGATAGATCATAGTACATACACCAAAGGGATCAATTGAATACCTTTTTAAAAGAGAGTTGTACCACAAACTTTACAAACTTTAAGGTTTTACTAAAAGTCAATTATAAAATCCAATTTAAACTTTATATGTATATTGAGATTTGTAGTCTCCAAGTTAAGCATCTTCATCTAGTCAAAAAATCCCAAGTGGTATTTTAAAGTACTTGATAATTTGTTACTTGGAGCATTTATCGAGAGATGAAAGTGCATGATCTTAGTACTACTCAAGAATCTAAAAAAGTATCACATTTAGATATTGCACCTTATGTATGTTCTTTCCAAACCACACATGTACCATAATCTCTAATTATTTCAAGGACCTACATAATACATTACAATGCATATGATATGTAATGTAATCTTTCTTAATGAGTACTTATACTACAAAATCTACATGGGGCAATTTGTTTGTTTCCAATAATATATTTTTTATAAGAACTATCTTTCATAAGCTATGTTTCAACATTAAAATGTCCTCTCATGGCATCGAAAGATGATAAAATCTCACAAAATGATAGATCTAAAATAATTTCAAAAGATTTGACAAGACTAATTATGTGACATTGAATCTTGATAGAGCATTAATATTACTAAGGGCATTTTCCTACTAGCAGTTAGGTTATGTTAGCGAGCTTAACATAACTAGTTTTGTTAAGTTCAAGTTAACATTAAAATGGAAATTGCATTCCCATTGGTAACCCATTATGTTATGCACTAAGTGGTCTTAAATAAAAATTTCAGGGTATTTTTTATACAAAATGGTTTATCTCATCAATCCAAAGTCAGTTCTTTAAAGTTAAGGTCACAATGGATTATTATTTTCAAGACCTTTCAAGCGAGTACCCATGTTGTATAGTTCCGAGTTGATCTTGACCATGAAATTTTCTTAACAAGAATCTTGCTTTAAGCATCATTCCCACTACTCACCCTTAAGTTAACCATTAAATTTTCATATTCCTACTTCTTTCTCTTCCTAAAAGTCCTTAAAGTACCTATTTTGAAGGGGTTAAATTTACAAATATTTTTAATGGACAATTAGGAGATTTAACTGAACTACACCCTAAAAATGCTAATGGAAATGCACACTAATGTGGACACTTTGTTAAGAGCTTTAACTAGTGCTCCCTAACTAGTAATGGGAATAGGCCCTACGTAAAACAAAACACTATACTACATGACTTGTGGATGACGCTTTCATATAATCACACAAAGGCATCCATGTCTTTCATTTAGTAGCTTACACTCTAAAATACTAGATGGTCCTTAACAACAACCACTCCCACCCCCTCTGCTCATGCCTTTAGTGCCTTTAAAATTTGCATTCTTTAACACACTAGAAGCCTTCATTGACCCTTGGACTATATATTTAGATGAATGTTTATCCTTTCTTGTGTGCAAGATGAGAAGGCATCCACCAAAATGGAACTCTTACAATTGTATACATCAAAGTTTCTAAATATGCTGGCAGAATAGCCAACAACCATATTTTAAGTGTTCTTAGCAAAATTTAACAACTTATGATGTCTTAAAAAACCTATAGATTCCAAAGCTGAACCAAAAAATATATATACTTGCCTCCTTGAGTTGGTGCTAAAATAGACGTAGAAAGTGAAGCCTAAGTCTTTGACTAAATAGGACATTGAAATTATTTAAAAATTATCAAAATATATTCTATACATGAATGCAAGTAATGGTTGACTTGCTAAAAAATCCCAAGGATAAAACCATAATGGATATCACAATATGCCTTGCAAGTTGTGCAATGTAGCACTTAACTTAAAGAACCACATATGAAAGAAGTATATATATTATTTTCTAAGCTAAATCACTTAACATTTTAAAAAAAACTTAAAGAATCACATATGAAAGAAGTATATATATTATTTTCTAAGCTAAATCACTTAACATTTTTAAAAAAGCCTTAAAGAATCACTCACTACAAGGCATAGGCCCTTTTTCGACAGAAATACTGACGTTTCTTACACTGTCGGTATTTATGTTGCTATAAGCATTGGAAAAGAACGATCGCTATATAAGCATCACTATATAGTGACACTAGTAAATGTCACTATATAGCGACACTGGTAAACGTCGCTATATAGTGACAATTAACAGAAGCTTAAAAAAACATTAGTGGGGCTAAACAGGGCCACAGCAAGCCCTGTCTTGCCCCACTAATGTTTTTTATTTAGTAATTACAAAATAATATTGTTTTTTGTTACAAAATTTCCCTTGTGGAAAGGGTGATACAAAATCGCTCAAATGAACCGAGCAAGAGTCGAAGCATATACATGTCGAAGATATACAACATTATTTGTTACAAATTACCCTTTCAAAAAGGGTGATACAAAATCGCTCAAACGAGCTGATATACAAAAGCATACACATGGCGAAGTATATGCAAACTACTACTAATACTACTACTATTGCTCATTCGAATCATCGTCCTCGTCCTCGTCGCACTGGCCTGATCCCTGGCCCTCGTGAGCTGTGCCTCATCCCTCGCCCTCGTGAGGTGTGCCTAATCCCTGGCCCTTGTCGAAGCCGTGTAAGCCTAATCCCTCATCATCACTGCTCACCTCCACTGATGGGACATTCGAGCTTTGATTCTAAGAGTGAAACCATATTAATTGGAAATTAGATTGGAACTTAAAGAATAAAACAGTTTAAAAAGTGAGATTACAAGTAGGAGTAGACTTATACCATGCGAGCAACCACCTTAGCCCAATCGATCGTTGCTCCCAAAGCCTCCTGCTCAATAAACCACGGCTTTGTTTCTACACGAAACGTGTGTCTCATCTCTGTGTCTATAGGAAGGCAACCCATCACAGCTTGCTGTGGGCCCAATTTACGAGAGTTAGATAAAGTGCATGCAATATGTAGTAAAACAAATAGAATAATACATTAAATGAGAAGAAGTAGACTTACCACGATTGCCTCAAATGCCAACCGTTCGCCTGCACCAAAGTGCGAAGTACCTACAGAGTCCAGCCATCTCCTCGCAACCCTCCTCTGACCCTTGAACAGTTGGGGATGGTCCCTGTACTGCTTCTTGAAAAACTTCCAATCAGCTTTGTTTGCCCAGCTGGGTTTACCCTTCCTCTTTGCGATGGAAGTATGCAAGGTTGACCTACGATGCTTCAAGAGGACCCCCATGTGCTCTTTCATGTAATCCAAATTGAACTCCCAATTTGGAGGGTTACGATATTGTCTTTTCAATTCATCAATGATTGCCTGCTTCTTTCCCTCATCTTGGTACCACCAGTCAGTAGCTATGCCGTTCCTAAAGTGGGGGCTCATCAACCGCCTCATGGTGGCCATCACTGTTTTGTCCTTTTTATTTTCCAGCAACCATGATTTCATAGGACACGTCCTCGATCAGGTAAGGAGGACTCATGGCAGTGACAGAGTCAGAGCGAGTAGTGTTTGTGCGAATGCTTATGGAGCGAGGAGTAGCAATGGGAGTAGGAGAGGGCAAGGGACCTGACTGTTACTGGGTCTCCAACCAAGTGGAGACCTGTAGGGATGTGAGTGTGCTGACTCGTCTACATCTCTCGAGTCAGCACAACATCAGCGACCCCTCCTTCGCTTACGATGGGCACGCCCAGGTGATGACCCCTCAGTCGAAGGGGCTAGAGGGGATGGCTGGACAGTGGGTCTAGCCATCGGTGTAGGAGAGGGATTTGATGAGGTCCTTTGGGATAGCAGAGAGAAGAATCTCGCTGCCTTCGCATTGGTCATCTATGCGACAAACTCGTCGGGATTCCCGACAAAGCCATGGGTTACTAGCAAAGGAGTTCCTCGAGGGGTAGTCACAATGCTACGTCTGAGAGGAGTTGGGCCAAGGGTAGTCGCAGGGGTAAGCCCTTGAGGTGTCGCCTGAGTGGAGTCAAAGTCCTCTCGAGAATAGAGATCATGATGTCTCCTCCTACGAGGGTTTCCATACTCGTCGGATGCGCGACATGATCCCATGTATAATTTGGGGGGATTGGACAAACGTAGACACAAACACGAAAACAAAAAACAAAAAACAAGAGCGGGTAAGAAGCAGAAAGCATATGAGGGAAAGCATATGCATAAGAGAAGGAGAAGCATAAGCATAGGCATAGGCATAGGCATATGCTTATGAAAAGAGAGAAAAAGAGAGGGAAAAATAAGAGAAGGAGGAGAAGGAGAAGGAGAAGGAAAAGGAACATGCATAAGAGAGAAAAAAACATATGCATAAGAGAAAAAGAGAGAGAGCATTTGTTTGAAAGAGGGGAAAAGAGATTGAAAGAGGGGAAAAAGAGATTGAAAGAGGGGAAAAGAAGAGAAGGAAGAGGGGAAAAAAGATTGAAAGAAGGAAAAAAAGAAGAGGAGAAAAGAGCATAAGCATAAGAGAAGGAAGAGGGGAAAAGAGATTGAAAGAGGGGAAAAAGAAGAGAGGAAAAGTGCATAAGCATAAGAGAAGGAAAAGGGAAAAAGAGCATAAGCATAAGAGAAAAAGAAAGAAAGCATATGCGCATGCTTATGCATGAGCATAGAAGCATAAGAGAAAAAGAGAGAAAGCATAAGCTTGTGCTTATGCATGACACATATGAGCATATGCTCATGCATAAGCATAAGCATAGGCAAATACATATGCTTATGAAAAGAGGAGAAAAAGAAAGGAAAAAAGAGAGTGGAAAATAAGAGAAGGAAGAGGGGAAAAGAGATTGAAAGAAGGGAAAAAGAAGAGGGGAAAAGAGCATAAGCATAAGAGAAGGAAAAAGATATGCATAAGAGAAAAAGAGAGAAAGATTATGCTTATGCTTATGTATGAGCATATGAGGGAAAGAGGGGGGCCAAAGAGGGAGGAAAAGAGGAAAAGAGGGGAAGAAGAGGGAATAAGAGAAGAGAGGGAAAGAGAGGGTTCCTACGCCCATCACTGCAGCAGCTAGCACTTAAGGCGTTAGCTGCAGGCCAATGCAAATAATGGAAATAACAAAAGGGAAAAAGGGGAAGCACTTTCTTACTTGGAAAAGTCCCGAACCGTGTTTCATGGACTGGACCTACAAAAAAGAGAAAACATACCATTTTTTCAGATAACTAGTTAATGGAAGGAGGAATTTGGAGAAGCAACTTTTCAAAGGGATTGGATGAGTTCGGAGAAGCCTACAAACAAGGAGAAAGCATAAGCCTACAAACATTGAGAAAGAGGAGGAAGATAAATACCAAAAAGAGAAGAGGTGTCTTCTTTCTTTCACCAAATCTCGTTTTTTGTCCTTAACCTCTGAAAATCAAGCATGAAAATTAGCACATAGCCTTAGCAATACAAGGAGAAACATGCTTCAATACTCACAAAATGAAATCTCACAAAAAATGAATCTACATTGCTTAAAGAGACCCACCTTCTTGAAAAACTTCCTTTCACACAAGCAGAGAGGGAGAAGGGTGGAGAGGGAGCACAAGTGTTGGGAGAGGGGTTGGGTAGGGGTCAGGAGTGGAGAATAGAGAGGAGGAAAGCGAGGTCATCAAATATAAGGTGGGAGGAGAGATTTTTACTTTTCCCGCAATAGAGATGTGAAAGACGATGTCGCGCGGGGTTTCGGGTTTAAGCCCCCACCATCACTATACAGCGACGCTAGTCAATCACTATATAGCGACGTTTATATCTAAAAAGCGTCGCTATATAGCGATGGAATAGGGCAAAGCGTCGCTATATAGCGATGGAACAGGGCAAAGCGTCGCTATATAGCAATGGTTCAGGGCACTTATTGTCAAAAGAGAGAAAAGGAGCTCATGGGTAGCTATTTTTTGGATCTTAATAGAAATTCTTGTAGCTCATGTTGTGATTTTGGAAGTGTGTAGATGGAAGGGACAAGTGGAAGCTCGTCAGATGATGCGCCAATGCCCAGGAGTGTAGAGTGGTTTACGGAGAGGTTGTATTGTCATTGCACTCATTGCAAGCAAGAAGTATGACATCAACATCATATTGTCATGCACCACTTACAGATGTATGGGGAGGAGCCCAGGCCAGTACCCAGCATTGGTGTTGCACTTGGTGATGGATCATCAGTAAGTCAATGCTATTTGAGTTCATGATTAATATTGGATACCATTATGACACCAAACCTTGAGACAAGATCTTATATTTACATGAAATCTTGAGACAGCAGGATGAGGAGGGTGGCGAGAGTGCACATATACCTTCACACTTTGAGCAAGACTATAGTCTCCCAGATGTGCCAGATGATGACGAGAGTACTACATCACATGTACACATGATGTCAGAGTCTGAGGTCAATATGCGAGAGTTGCAATCAACACAACTGTACGAGGGTGCTAGGATGTCTAAACTACGGGCGAGACACTTTCCCATCATTGTAAGAATACAGCACATGTTCCGATGCAAATCCATAGCAGAGTTGATGACTTGGCATGCATCTCATCAGTCGTCTTGGGCTCGCCATGGATGGCATGAATTCTTTCGGCTTATGCTTGACATCTTGGTCGACATGGCCCATAGTCTTGGTGAATTACAATATCCCACCATGGCTAATAAAGAAGGGACACCTCATGCTTGCACTACTTGTGCCAAGGAAGTACAAGGCCAAAAATATGGACTCGAGAGGAGTGTGAGAAGACTTGCGTGCTATGAATAGGATGTCTCGTTTGTGGCCTCAAGTGCGTGCTTCGGGAAAAGTTGTCCTCTTGAAAGCAACATGGATCCTCTCCAACATGAGAGAGGAGGCAACGGTCAAGGCGGACATTGCCTCTTTTCAAACATCCATAGGGTACATGCATTGCTTGAAAGGAGCATTTTCAAAGGACAATAAACTTAGTGGGCTCAAGTCCCATGATTGGCACAAGGTCTTACAGGTATTCTAAGTTGTAGGATTAGTGTACCGATAATCGTGATGCGTTAGTGTAATTATGATTATGTTATATTATTGGCATGACTTCTTTGTTGCTTTGATAGTTCATCCTCCCAATTACAATAAAAGGGTGCTTACAAGAAGATGTTAGAAATGCTATATTCAAGATCAGTGGTATTGTGAGGTATGCTTACTATCAAATCGCATTGATTGCATTTTCTTCAATTTAAGCTGAATAATCTGTAGACTGTTGATTATGAATATATCTTACATGGGCATGTGAAATAGGTGGATATCTCAAAAAGAGATCTCCATATCGAGCATCGAGAAGGCTAGGGTGGAATCCATTGAAGCCATATGCTTGCTTGAGAAGCACTTTCCCTTGAGCATTATGACAACTCAAGTGCACTTGCTTGTGCACATAGTTGATGAGGTGGCCATTGCAGGTACCATTCACAGTCGGTGGATGTTTTTTTCTCGAGCAGTTTATGAAAACTTTGAAGGAATTTGTAAGACAAAGAGCAAGACCAGAAGCAAGCATGGCAGAGGGATGGCTTGTGCAAGACTCATTAGTATATATCACGGAGTTTCTTGCATCCACGGATCCTGATATGCTGCAAGCTTGGCATAACAAGGATGATGATCGCATCATTAGCAAGGTTCCCCAAGGAAAATGGATTGAAAGAAAGATGAGCGAAGAGCAAATGGAGAAATTCAATAAGTTTTGTATCCTCAATAGCAAGGAGATGCAGAAGTGGATTGAGAGATATGAAGTGGCCAAAGCAGAAAGAATAAATGCAAGGACAAGATTCAGAGTAATGTACAGGCAATCGCAACCATATCCACAGGATCTTGTCCTTCTCCCCACTCACATGTCACTTGATTGGCTACAACTGGCTCTATGTAAAGCCGAATGCAATGGAGAGACAATAAATGAGCACGAGCGAGAGTTATCATCTGGATGTATGATGCATGTAAGTTTCTTATCTCTTGACGTAATTAAGTAACTATTTGTGGTAATATACGCTATAAAATAGATGCATCTTCACATTGTTTTAATGATGCTCTTTTGCAGTACAAAAAGTACAGTGCATATGGTCATATGGATGACATTTTTGCGTGGAATGTATCAATTCAAAGAGAGTCATGTATGATTGTGGAGTCATGGCTAACTTCACACAAGATAGCCGAGCAAGTGCTTCGGATACCAATCTTCTCTCCTCACAGTTGGATTATTGTGGAACCATATGTGAAATCTATGAAATTGATTTCAGACGATTTAGTATTTTCATTCTTGATGTAAAATGGTTTAGAACTATTTACAACGGTCCCCATGCGATAGTTGGAAAAGACAGTAGCGGTTTCTTTACAATAGACTCCATCAAACTTTGGACCAATGAAAGTGATACTTTAGTTCTTCCCAAGCATTGTGAGTAGGTGCATACTAATGATTTAATTAATTGAAGCTTTCATTTTTAAAGATCCATTGATACATGTACTTAAGCATAATTTCATATATATTATTGATGGCATTTGGCACCCATCTTCAATATAGGTGGTTTTTCATCCGGATCGTTATAATCCAAGATGGTGGTACATGATCCAAGTTGCACCACGAAGTAAGAAATTTTTTGAAGATAGAGATGTGGATATGGAGATGCCACTACCAATGTCTGATCCAATTGATCCGGATGGATCCAGCGAAGAAGATGAAGATCACAATATGAGCCAAGAGGAAGATGTGCATAATGACATCATACGGGAGGAAGATGGAGACCATGATATTGAGTAAGAAGATGAAGAGCATCAAGAATCACCACACTTTATTGAAGAAGATGATCAAGTCTTAGGTGAAAGTATGATGCTAGAGTATGATGATGATATAGGAGATCAACTCGGTATAGAGTTAGAGATAGACTTGTTTGGCGCGTTAGACTGGATGAAGCCGTTGATGTCAATGCTCTTCATTGATTTTTTTCATCTCAAACTTGGACATGAATATATGAGCTTCAAAGGCTTGATGTACATGCTCTTGTACTTTTATTCTCTCAAAGGATCAAACATGTATGAAAAGGGAAAAAAAAAATATCATTGGGAAAAACTATCTTTTAAAGTCGATATGGGAAAAAACACTCTGTAAAATGTTGCTATAGGAAACTGTCTCAGTGTCACTGTATAGCGACCATTCACAAGTCTAATAAGTGTCGCTATATAGCGACCATTTACAAGTCTAATAAGTATTGCTATATAGCGATGCTCTTTAAACGTCGCTATATTGCTATATAGCGACACTTAACGAATCTCGCTTTGGTTGTTGGTAAGCTGAACTTGCTTGTAGAATGAAGAAGAGTGAGGTCCTTAAGTAGGCACCTCATACATGCTCACTGACATCACTGATGACTTCAGAGCTCCACAATCATCTCCTCAATCTGCTCCTAGATTCTCTCAATCATCCTATGTGGCTCTCCACCACCTAACTGTGCTTATGGGCACCTAACTGTGCCTCTAGCACTCACACATAGAAACATAAGGTGTGCCTGAGGCATACACCTTGAGATATCCCATCATTGGTTACCAATGATTAGTGCCTCGTGCACGCTAAACGTCGATGCTTAAGCATCGGAATAGGACCCGTGTGTAGTAGTGACTATATTTTTTTCAAAGCTAAATGGTGGAGTTATTTAATGGGTCAAATCCTTGTTGACAATTTTAGCACTTCTAAATTAGCACCAATGTGAGAGCCTTTATGGGTCATCCATGCTAGTGGAAAGAGCTAGGGTAAGTTGGTGTCCTTGCCATTCTACACCTTCTCTCTCTCCCCTAAAACCCATCATTTGTGTTGTGAAAATGCCATATTCTACTTCACTAAACCCAGTCACATACATGTTTCACAAACATGTTTGGATATCCCTTGAGTTTTCTCTAAACAATCATCAACTATCTTTTGGCCATTTTTTTGCTCTATGACGAGTCACATGTAAGAGGTAGATTTCGACACTACTATCATTTGCACACTTTTTTATGGTTTCTATAATGTTATTAATTTTCCCAAATAAAAAATTGGATGTGTTAAAACATTGTAGTAAACATTTCCACTACGGAAGCATAAATAATACAATTGATATATATCTATCTATATGCCATATATTGACATATATTTAAATATTAATGATAACTTTGACATCGTTCTTGGAATATTTAAGGTATTTTCTTAGGGGGTCACCAATCAAATGTAAATATAGCACATGGGTTCAACAAATGGGATTTCTAAATACCATAAATTCACAAATGTTTTTAAAAAAAAGGTTAGTTTAGGGTTCTTTGATTTGGGATATTGGAAAAAATTTGTAAGTTCATACAAACAAAATGGTAATTTAAATTCTTATAGTTTACATATGAGGGATTTAAATAATACTTCTTGAAGACACCTGATAAATAGGGCTTTTAAGTAGGTCTCGCTGCCCTCCTCTCTTGAGGGTATTTTTGATCATTTTATCAACTTTATCTACCTTAAGCTTTTAAAAGGATAGATTAGGGATTCTATTTATCCAAGCATTCCCTACAACTTAGATGTGTGTGTGTGTGTGTGTGTGTGTGTGTGTGTGTGTGAGGCATAAGAAAATGGGGGTTATTATACTCCAAATACAAAAATGTACTTGTAGAGGAGAGGTAGGATTGCCATATGAGGGAGAGAGGATAAACATAGGGAGGAGGAAGGGGGGGGTGTATAAGTCGAAGATAGGGGATGAGTATAAGTAATTCAAAGATGGGGGATGAGCGTGTGCATGTGTGTGTGTGTGTGTGTGTGTGTGTGTGTGTGTGTGTGTGTGTGTGTGTGTGTGTGTGTGTGTGTGTGTGTGTGTGTGTGTGTGTGTGTGTGCATGCACACGTGTGTACATGCACGTGTGTGTGTGCACGCATGTGTGCGTGAATGCACGCACATGTGCAAAAGTGTGAGCGCGTGCATGTGAGTGTGTTTGTGTGTGTGATAAGAAAATACTGGTGTTAATCTGACACCCTAGAGATATGTTGGAGATGATGAATTTGTTGATGATCAATTTTTTATTTTATTGTATTGAAATCCATTAGCATAGAATAAATGCACGAGTTTAGTTAGGTCAAGCCAAGAAAATTTTGGATTTGATGAAGCATAGATAACAAGTAATACTTACTAAATGCGGACTTTGTTATATTTGTCCGTAGGTCTGCAACTATGTAGATGTATAAAACTCGTATAAAAGGCACATTAGCAATTGGCCATTTGACTTATTTTGCAAGAAATGTGAAAGATGTATTGAGAAAAGTTGTTGGCAATGTAATATGTCTAGACATATTGGAAATTTGGGTTTCACTTGGATAACATTGAGAGGGTAAATCCAAAAAGGATTGTCTAGTGAATGGAGTTGAGTGGCATCAAGACATTGAATAATGCAGGGGTTATTACAGAAGTTAAGATCATTAATCTATCTAAATGAATGAAGAAAGGCTTCATCCATGTCCCACCTTCTAAGCCTCACCATCCTTTTGATAAATGCAATTTCAAAAATGAGTAAATATAAATTGCACTAGGAAGGGGAATAAGAATATCCCATTGGTATGCAAGTATTTGTTTAGCAATGATATTTCTAACCTTGACAAGTGTATTGGTTAATATATAAAGATTAACTTGCAGAAAGAGATCAAAGGAGATAGCATGATTTTTGGCCTTGGTTGGGTTAATTAACAAAACACATTTGTGTGACATTTGTAAGTGCACATAGGAAAAGGGATTGTGCCCACCACTACCCTATTCACTAGGTTTCTTACTCAGCATACCATACTAAAGAATATTAAATATCTTTTACATATACTCATACCAGACTAAATAATTTAAATATCTTTTTACATATACCCATACTTGGTCAGTATAACAAAACCATTTCCAAAAGCTAAAACTAAGTTCTACGATTTGCTCATGGACAATTACCGAGCATGTTATACCCTTTAATATGTGCATCCTTTCCCAATCCATTAACCATATCATTATCCAAGAATTTCATTAGAGACTTCATAGCTTCATGAAAAAGCAAGAGTAATTTATACAATTTTGAAAACAACTCAACCGAATTAGGTACACCAAGCATTAAAAACCATTTATATTCTTGTAGATATTTAAACTTATATGTAGCCTTGAGATTTAGTACCCACATACACTAGGGTATTTCATGATATTCATAAAGCTTAAATTTTATAGCCACAACATATTTTGTGTGCCCGAATTGTCCAAATCACACTTAGAATCTTGAAATTGAACGAAGCTTTCACTACAAGGTATTGGTCAGTTTTCGACACTAATATGAATAGAAACTTTTAAAAAAAATTCGCAGGCACAAAGCGTCAAAAAAGTATTGGAATTAATGTAAAACAATGTGCACTGCTATATACCAACACTGATAAATCATCGGTATATACCAACATTAAGAAAAACAAAAAAAATGTGGGGTTTAATAGGGTGGTTACAGACCCATTCTGCCCCACTATATATATTTTGTTACAAGGTAGTACATAAATTGATACATTCCATCTGAGCTACAAACTTTCCTACAACTCTCTCATCACATATTACAAAATATATTGTCTACAAATTTGTTATATTATACATGGGCCATTCAGCTCAACAATAGAAAATAAAGCTAAAAGTAGAAATTATTTACATTAAATAGAATTTTTTAATTGATAAACCAAATGTTCTACAAAAAAGACATCATCACGTATCTAGATTTGTAAACAAAATTGGTCTCCAAAAGAGACAATGTCATATATATGTTAAAGAGAAAAGTTTACTACTGCTCTATGTTACTATCACTCATACTGTAGCTCTCCTCATCAGGGCTAGAAGGGTCACTCGGGACCTCATTTTGCACATCCTGTTCTATGTACTGGTACTCATCGTGGATGATGTACTCAGGATCCAAGAAGATATCAACACAATCCATTATCTCCTTCATGGTATAGAATTTATTAATTTCTGGCTCGAACTGATTTCTCCAAAGCTTGCAGAGGCTCCTCATGCTGGATCTTGTAACCCACAAGAAATGCTCCTCCCTTGAAGCTCCATCTGGATCCCACCTACGCATGCGCACTTCCACATTAAACTTCAACCATTGTTGGCCATTTTTAATTTTCTCTACAACATGGGATAGCAGGGCTTCCAAAATATGCCATATGATGGCATATGGCAACATGAGGGAGAGATTTTAGGTTTACTGAAATATGCCATATGATGGCAACATGAGGAAAAGGTTTTAGGTTTACTTAAATATGCCATATGATGGCAACATGAGGGAGAGGTTTTAGGTTTACTGAAGACTATCGGGGATTTGGGAGGTCCGTTAATTTGGTGGAAAAGAACAAGCAAGTAGGGGCATAGAAAATGTGTTACAAACCAAGAAAGTAATAAATGAATCACTCATCACATATAATGTAAAAATAGAGGAAAAGAGAGGAAAGAGAAAACAAGAGGAAGAGAGTAAGAGAAAAAGAGAAAGAGCGGAAAAGAGAGTCATAGAGGAAGAGAGAAAGAAAAAGGAGAGAGAAAAAGAGTAACAAAAGAGAGGAAGTCAGGAAGAGAGAGGAGAGAGAATGAGAGGAAAAGAGAGGAAATAGAGTAACAAAGGAAGAGAGGAAAAGAGTAAGAAAAGAGAAAAAGGAGAAGAGGAAAGAGAGAACGAGAGGAAGAGAGTAAGAGAGGAAAAGAGAGAAAAGATGAAGAGGAAAAGAGAGAAAAGAGAGTAAGAGGAAGAGGAAAAGAGAGAACGAGAGGAAGAGGAAGAGAGGAAAAGAGAAAGAGAGGAAGAGGAAGAGGAAAAGAGATAATGAGAGGAAGAGAAAGAGAAGATAAGAGAAAGAGGAAAGAGAGGAAGAGGAAAAGAGGATGAGAGGAAAAAGAAGAGGAAGAGAGAGGAAGAGAGGATTCAAAGGAAAAGAGAGAAAAAGAGAATGAGAGAACAAGAAGAAGAGAGAGAGAGAGAGAGAGAGAGATAAGAGTCCTACACCCATCACATTTGCTAGTGCTTAAGGTGGTAGCAAATGGCCAATGCAACATAATTAAATAATAAAAAGAGACAAGAATAGAAGTTAATATGTACCTGGAGCTAAAGAAGAAAGGATGTCGGAGCAAACTAGTGGGTGAAGCAAAATAAACCGGCTCCCCTATAAGACAAAGCAAGCACCTCAAATTTAAAAAAAAAACTACTAGCTAAAGTAAAAACTTATGGTTCTTAAACATAAATCTTAAACATATCTTGCTACTCTCTTGCTATTCCTTATGCACAGGAGAAAGAAAGGAAACCTAGATTCTTTTTAAACAAGTAGGTAAAGCAAAAACTTAGGGAAACTACAAGGAAAGTAGAGGAAAAAGTAGAAAAAGAATAACTTAGAAAGCATGAGAGAAAGAAAAGAAAGAAAGAGAAGAGGAAAATACCATGAAAGAAAGGGAGGAAGAGGTTTGCTATAGAACTTGGAGGTAGAAGTGGAGGGAGCTTTGTTTGTACGAAAGGAAAATGACATCGAATGGAGGGCAAAACTAGCAAAATTGTGGGGGTTAAAGGTCACTGTGCCTTTACCCCGGTTATGTACAATACTCAAACACATATATAAATGAATGAAAAAGAAGATTAGGGTGTTTTGCACCCACCAAAAACTTGTGTGACTCTCTGTTTCTCTCTCTCCCTCTTCCGTTCTGCTTCTATTGAGAGCACTCTCAACTGGTATCAAAGCCCGGGTGATCTAGCTGAGCGTGCGTTAATGCCTGGAAGCTCACCAGCTCTGTGGGAGGCTTTGTAGGTGACTTTACTTACATCCGAGTGTGCAGAGACCTTGAAGGAACCTTTGGAAAAGTCACTTTGGTTTTGCGAAGTGGTTTTGAGAGCCTGTTAAGTGTTTTCAAAGAAAAAGTCATTTTTTAAGCTTTTCCCTATTCTGTTTGACGATGAAGACTCCATATTGACTTGTAGAGGCAACCATTGCCTGCTTTTGGTGTCCATTTAACTTCAGGAGCTTGGAAACACCTTAATTTTTTAATTTGGGATTATTTCGTTGGATTTCTGACTCACTGTGTCAGTTTCAACGTTTCTCTACGCGGGTGTTGGAACTCAAGTTTGGAGCAACCATTTGCAGATCTGTCAATTCCGGTGGACTCAAGAGGTCCTAAAAATTCTATGTTGCTCATCATTCACACTCCAGTGGAGTTTACAAATAGTTCAGTTTCCAAAAACGTTTTTCAGTTCGTGTGTTGGACCCAGTGATTGGGACCACGGTTTCTAAAACCGTCTGTCCCATTGCATTTCGAATGCCTAAAAACCCCTATCTATCAATTCTTAAGTGATTCGGTGGAGTCTTTTCAGAGTTATAGATCTATGTGTATTTGATTTCGTCTCTCTATTATGCATTTTTCATTCTAAGGTTTTGAAACCTTAGATTTATGCCACATGGCGGTGGATAAGTGTTGATTCCCATTTCTCACTCATCAGTTGGGATTTTGGAGTTCTAGCAGAAGAGAGATATTTGCACATTATCTTGCTGAGTCCAATTATGCAATGGTGCCCATGTTTTGAGGCATCTGAGGTTCTATTTTTAGTAGCAATCATTGCCGTGGGACCATGATTTCTTGAGCATACCTTATGCAGATCACTTTGGTTGTAGATTGAGCCGTGTGCACTCATTCATGGTGTGAATTGGGTTGCAGTGGATGATTTATAGGCCATTTGGATGCATTGTGATCCTTATTGGATGCGCTGATAGGCCCAGATTGCCTTGTGGGATGCTATTTTTATGGACGCTTTGCACATGGATGCTATTTTATGCTGAGGGACAGCTTTGACACATTGCAGTTGATGCACTGATAGTGTTATGCTCTCTTGGATGAGATATTGTTGATGCAGTATGCTCATTGGTTGTTCTCCCTTAAAGGCACATTGTCCTTTAAGTGGGAGGTTGTCAGGTTAAAGGTCACTATGCCTTTACCCTGGTTATGTACAATACTCAAACACATGTATAAATGAATGAAAAAGAAGATTAGGGTGTTTTGCACCCACCAAAAACTTGTGTGGCTCTCTGTTTCTCTCTCTCCCTCTTCTGTTCTGCTTCCGTTGAGAGCACTCTCAACTGGTATCAGAGCCCGGGTGATCTAGCTGAGTGTGCGTGAATGCCTGGAAGCTCATTAGCTCTATGGGAGGAAGGAGAAGCTCCGTGGGAGGCTTTGTAGGTGACTTTACTTGCATCCGAGTGTACAGAGACATTGAAGAAACCTTTGGAAAAGTCACTTTGGTTTTGCGAAGTGGTTTTAAGAGCCTGTTAATTGTTTTCAAAGAAAAAGTCATTTTTTAAGCTTTTCCCTGTTCTGTTCGACGACGAAGACTCCGTATTGACTTGTAGAGGCAACCATTGCCTGCTTTTGGTATCCATTTCACTTCAAGAGCTTGGAAACACCTTCATTTTTAAATTTGGGATCATTTCGTTGGATTTTTTACTTACTATGTCAGCTTTAACGTTTTTCTACCTAGGTGTTGGAACTCAAGTTTGGAGCAACCATTTGCAGATCTGTCAATTCCGGTGGACTTAGGAGGTCCCAAAACTTCTATGTTGCTCATCATTCCCACTCCGGTGGAGTTTACAAACAGTTCAGTTTCCAAAAACGTTTTTTAGTCCGTGTGTTGGACCCAATGATTGGGACCATGGTTTCCAAAACCGTCTATCCCATTGCATTTCGGACACCTAAAAACCCCTATCTATCAGTTCTTGCATGATTCGGTGGAGCATTTTCAGAGTTATAGATCTCTGTGTATTTGATTCCGTCTCTCTATTATGCATTTTTCATTCTAAGGTTTTGAAACCTTAGATTTATGCCACATGGCAGTGGATAAGTGTTGATTCCCATTTCTCACTCATCGGTTGGGATTTTGGAGTTCTAGCAGAAGAGAGATATTTGCAGATTATCTTGCTGAGTCCGATTATGCAATGGCCCCCATGTTTTGAGGCATCTCAGGTTCTATTTTCAGTAGCGGTCATTGCCGTGGGACCATGATTTCTTGAGCATACCTTATGCATATCACTTTGGTTGGAGATTGAGTCATGTGCGCTCATTCATGGTGTGCATTGGGTTGCAGTGGATGATATATAGGCCATTTGGATGCATTGCGATCCTTATTAGATGCGTTGATAGGCCCAGATTGCCTTGTGGGATGCTATTTTTATGGACGCTTTGCACATGGATGCTATTTTATGCTGAGGGACAGCTTTGACACATTGCAGTTGATGCACTGATAGTGTTATGCTCTCTTGGATGAGATATTGTTGATGCATATGCCCATGGACGATATTTATGCTTGAGCCATTTGGCACTTATTGGCATTTTGGATTGCCATTGCAGTTGGCATTTTGTTTTGGGCCAGATTTGCTCATATGGATGCATAGTACATGCACATGAGTCAGCTGTATCTTTTGATTCTTTGAGCTTTGAGTTTTGGTGATATTTCACTCTATTGTGGCATACACATTTGGGTGCACCTAGTATTTGGTGTGATTCTCTCTTGCAGGCACTAGCATTTGGGATTTTGCTTTATTTGCATCATGGCATCCTCTTCCATGTCTGAAAAGGACTTTTTCAGAATTAAAAAGTTTAATGGGACAAACTTTTCTTTGTGGAAAGAACAGATAAGGGATGTGCTTATTCAAAAGAAGCGAATAAAATCCTTGCAAGGGATTGCAGCTATGCCTGCAGCTATGTCCACAGATGAATGGAATGAGTTGGATGTATTGGCAAAGTCTACCATTAGACTTCATCTTGGGGAGACATTTTATCTCACAGTAGTCACTAAAAAGACTACGGAAGCTTTATGGAAAAAGCTGTGTGCTACATATGAAAAAGGGACTGCCTCAAACAAAGTCTATCTCATGAAGAGATTGTTTGAACTGCACATGAAGGAGGGAGTATCCATAGCTTTGCACTTGAACGAATTTAATATCATTTTCAGTCAACTTCAAGCTCGAAAGCTGAATTTCGATGCGAAAATGAGGGCAATATTTCTCCTATGCTCATTACCATCCTCATGGGATACTTTTCGTACTACTATCAGTAACTCTGCACCTGGTGGAGTATTGAACTTTGATGATGTGGTTGGTAGCTTGTTGGTCGAGGAGATTAGATGGAAGTCAATGGAAGGCAACAAGCAGGATGCAGCCTTAACTGTGCAAAGGGGTAGATTACAGTCCAGGGGGAAGTTTCAAGAAAGAGGGAAGTCCCATAGCAAGTCCAAGGCACGGAACATTGAGTGTCGCTATTGCGGCAAGAAGGGCCACATGAAAAAGGATTGCTACAAGCTTAAAAGAGAGCAAAAGGATAAGAAAAAGAATGCAAATTGGGGTGCAAATCAGAAGGAAGAGAGTCCAAGGGAGGGCAAAGGAAAAGTGAAGATTGAGGAGATCAATGCAGTCACACATGATAGTGACAATGACATTCTCTTCATGTCTAGTTTATCTGCAGAGTTTCTTACCACTTCAGATGATGCATATTCCCAGGATTGGATTTTGGATTCTTGTGCTTCATTCCATGTTACTCCCCATAGGGAATGGTTCTCAACTTATGACAATGGAAAGACAGATTGTGTGCATCTTGGAAATGACTATGCATGTGACATAATGGGAGTAGGTGACATAAAGTTTTCTTTTGCAAATGGGTCTGCATTTATTTTGAAAAATGTGAGACGTGTGCCTAAGGAGACCAAGAGTCTCATTTCAATGGGTCAACTAGATGATGCTGGTTTTCAGACCATCTTTGGTTCTAGGAGTTGGAAAATTCAGAAGGGCTCTATGCTTTTGGCCAGGGGTGCCAAGTGTGGGACTTTGTATCCCTTACATGTATCAGGGGTGTTTGATCATGTTGTTGCAATAACCGAGCAGCCAAGCACTTCTTTATGGCATTGCCGATTGGGCCATATGAGCCAAAATGGGATGAAACTCTTTTGCCGTTTGGGTTATGTACCGCATTTAAGTTTCTCTGATTTTGAATTTTGTGAGCACTGTCTCTATGGGAAGTAGACTAAATCAGCCCATAAAAGAAGTGGAAAGAAAGAGTTTGAAAAGCTTGATTTGGTGCATTCAGACGTATGTGGTCCCATGCCTACACGGTCATTAGGTGGGGCTGAATACTATGTGACATTCATGATGCAACTAGGAAAGTGTGGGCTTATGCTATAGCTCAGAAGAGTGATGTGTTCCAAGTATTTCAAAAATGGCTAGCCTTGGTTGAGAATCAGTCAGGTAGAATGCTTAAATGCCTACGGACTGACAATGGTGGAGAGTATCTCTCTCATGACTTTCAGCATTTCTATGATACACGTGGGATTAAGAGGGAGCTGACATCCCCTCATACTCTAGAGCAAAATCCAGTTGCAGAAAAGACAAACCATACCATTCAAAAAAGGTTGCAATGCATGCTTTCCAATGCATGTCTTTCTGATGGTTTTTGGGCTGAGGCAATGAAGACTGCAGTGCATGTGATCAATAGATCACCTAGTAATAGTTTTGATGGTGGTATTCCTGAAGAGGAATGAAGTGGCAAGAAGCCCTCTTACTCTCATTTGCATATATTTGGGTGTGAGGCATATGCACATGTGCCAAAAGAGCTTCAAAAGAAGCTAGATCCTAAGTCTAGGAAATGCATCTTTCTAGGTTATGGTGAAAGTGGAGAGATGGGCTATCGTCTGTGGGATCCAGAAGCAAAGAAGATCATATGCAGCCATGATGTAGTCTTCAATGAGAAGAAGATGCATAAGGCACCCATGAGGGATGTGGAAATGAGGAGAATCACTTTCCAGGACGTGAATCCACCTGCATATGTTGATAGACAGCAAGCTATCGATGCACCAAATGTGCAAGAAATGGTACCACCAAGTACTCCCACAGGTATACAATCAAGGGTAGATGATGGATCATCTATTGGTGGAAATGATGAGCCAAATGTGGCTGATATGTAGGTGGGACGGCAAGCTGAAATGCCCTTAAGAAGATCATCTAGAGTGTCTAGACCGCCTGATAGGTTTGTTCCACGGATAGACTATGTGATGCTTACAGATTGCAGGGAGCCTTCTTGCTACAGAGAGGCTATGATACGTGAGGATCAACGCAAGTGGGAGTATGCTATGCAATCAAAGATGAGTTCACTTATGAAGAATAAGACTTGGGACTTGGTTTCTTTGCCACATGGAAAGAAAGCATTGCCATGTAAATGGGTCTACAAGATGAAGGTCATAGGTGACGATGTGCCTAGGTACAAGGCCCATTTGGTCGCTAAAGGGTTCAAGCAAGAGAAGGGTGTGGACTTTGATGAGATATTCTCTCTGGTTGTGAAGATGACCACACTTAGATGCATGCTTGGCCTAGTGGCAGCAGAGGATATGGAGCTTATGCAGATGGACGTCAAGATAGCTTTCTTGCATGGGGGTCTGCTTGAGGAAATTTACATGGTGCAACCGGAAGGCTTTGAAGAAAAGGGCAAAGAGCATTTTGTTTGCAAGCTGAAGAAGAGTCCCTATGGTATTAAGCAAGCGCCTAGAGAATGGTGTCAGAAGTTTGATGCTTTCATTCGGTCCCATGATTTTAGAAGGAGTGAAATTGATCATTGCCTCTACACTAAAAGGGCTAAGGATAATAGCTTGATACTCCTGGCACTATATGTGGATGATATGCTATTGGCTAGCAAGAATACTTATGAGCTAGATGCATTAAAGCCCAAGTTGCATGAGGCCTTTGATATGAAGGATTTGGGACTTACAGGTCATATTCTTGGTATGCGCATCACGCGTGATCAGAGTAGGAAACTCCTTTGGCTTTCATAGAAGGAGTATGTTACAAAAGTATTGCATCGTTTCAATATGGAGGGGGGGAAGGCAGTGAGTACTCCATTGCCTCCATATGTGAAACTGAGCCATACAGATAGTCCCAAATCAAATGAGGAGAGGGCCATGATGGCCAAGGTTCCTTATGCATCAGCGGTTGGGAGTCTTATGTATGCTATGATAGCTACTAGACCAGACATTACATTTGCAGTGGGAATTGTTAGCCGGTATATGGCTAATCCAAGAAAGAGGCATTGGGAGGTAGTTAAGTGCATCATGAGGTACATGAAGAATACCAAGGAGATGTGCATCTGCTTTGGTAGAGGATACATGCATGTACTTGGGTACACAGATTCAGACTATGGACATGTGGATAGTAGGAGATCCACTTCTGGTTATGTGTTCACCTTTGCAGGTGGTGCAGTATCGTGGATGTCTCATGCACAGAAGTGCGTTGCTTTGTCTGCCGCAGAGGCTGAGTATGTTGCAGCCATAGAGGGTTGCAAGGAGGCTATATGGCTTGATCAACTAGTGGGAGATTTGGGGATTCATACAAGTGAACCGACATTGCATAGTGATTCCATGAGTGCTATTCAACTAGCACAGAATCCGGTCTTTCATGCAAAGACCAAACACATTGAGGTCAGGTACCATTTCATCAGGGAGGTACTTGAGGACAAGCGCATAGAGCTTGTCAAGGTTCATACACATGATAACCCTGCAGATATGCTGAGGAAGAGTCTATCATCGTGTATTGATGGGCATTGGATAGTATGCTCATTGGTTGTTCTCCCTTAAAGGCACATTGTCCTTTAAGTGGGAGGCTGTGGGGTTAAAGGTCACTGTGCCTTTACCTCGGTTATGTACAATACTCAAACACATATATAAATGAATGAAAAAGAAGATTAGGGTGTTCTACACCCACTAAAAACTTGTATGGCTCTCTGTTTCTCTCTCTCCCTCTTCCATTCTACTTCTGTTGAGAGCACTCTCAAAAACAAGTGAAATAGACATCATGGGAGCGACGGATAGGGGGTTTGGCAACATACCAACATAAATAGGGTCTGAAGTTGGTATAGACGACCACTTTCTCAAATTCATGGATGCTTGGTCATGATTTTTGAATTTGGCAAAGGGCTTAATGTTACCAATGTCTGCTTCCTTAGACAAGGCTACTTTTTCTTTCTTTTTGAAAGAGCTAAATTTCATCAAGAGTTCTATATCATGGCCTCTAGACAATCCGAAATCAACCGCTTTATCTAGACAAATGGTCCCCTCCCTTCAGCCCTAAAGTCCTAGATCCACTATTTTGTCTATCTAGGTGGAGCATCTAGACTTGCCTTTCTCCCTACATAATCAAGTCGCTTCTCTATGCAATAGCTTAGGTGAGGTGGTGAGCATTGAGCGTGAATAGTTCATTAGTTCAAGGGGGAATCCTTAGGTATGCGTTCAATTAGACCTAGCCAAATACCTTACTGATGCTATTGTAATTCTCAACCAAAGAGGTGGTGTTATACAAGAACCTACCCAATTCTTATTTTTTGTGTGGTCTATCAGATCATATTGTAAGTAGTTGCCTTTGAAGAAAACCAAGCCCAAAGGGAGTTCTGAGCCTCCTCACATTCCCAGAGAGAAATGGGTACCCAAGCAACCTGAGGTTTTTGAGCGCCCAACTAGCCCACCAAAAATGAAGAAAAACAAGTTAACTTAGCCTAATCCAACTTAAATGGTTGATATTTCCATGAAGAATGCCTATGAGGCCTTGTCAGATATGGTTCCTAAAGAAAACCCTCAACTTATTCCCAAGCAAGAACCAGGAGACAACTGTCCAAGGACTTTGAAGAGGAGGTCAACAAAAGTGACGATATGTTGACAGAAGGTCTAGATGACTCTGAGGAGGATCTCCCTCTACCTCCTTAAGCCGATAAGCATTAGGAAAAATCAAAGCTCATTTTGGGACCTTTTAGCCTAGAAGGAAAATAGCCCTCTGCCAATCAAATGAGGGCCAGCGTAACGTCAAAAAAAAATCAAAAAAGGAAGCAAAAAAGAAAGATCGCCGAGTTTCCATTCAATAGGGATATCTCAGCTACTTTATTGTGTCTGACAAGGTGTAGAATTTGGTGTTTTTGACCTCACCAACACGTTCGGAATGTGCCAAAACCCTCGAAACGGCTTCAAAAATGTTGAAAATGAAAAATTGGAGGCTCAAAAAAGGCCAAAAAGGCCCGGGAAAAAAAGTGTGCAACAGAATGCTATTTGGGTGGTACCCAACCTGTCAAATCATATTCTGTTGCACACTTTTTTTCTCGTCTTTTTGGCCTTTAGGCATCCAATTGTCTATTTTCAGCATTTTCAAAGCCATTTTGGCACTTTTGGCTCACTCTAGATGCGTCGGTCATGTTAAAAACACCAAAATTTGCACCCTATGTTAGATATAATAAACTATCTCAAGTATTCTCATTGAATGCACGTCTTCCTAAAGCACATAATTTTTTAGTTTGATTTTTTATACTATCCATTTTTGAAGCCATGAAAAAGAGAAATATAGCAATTTCTCTTAGGGCCCCAAAATGAGCTCTCATTTTTTCTAATGGACATCATCGTCAAAGGTAAGCCAACTGTTATGGCACATAGCAAGAGATCTACATATGCAAGTATCCCAAACCCCAGGGCTAAAAAGGGGTAGAAGAAACATGGTAACTAAACTGGTTTCTTTTCTCTCCCTGAACATTTGTGGTCTCAATGATCCCAATAGGGCAAGTATATTAGCTGCATGGTTGAGTAAAAATTCTATTTCCCCCACTTTTCTTACTTTGCAAGAAGTAAAAACTACAGGAGTTTCATTAGAAGAAGCAAGGCTAAATTGCATTGACAAGAGGAGATCATGGTTTTTCACTTATGTGAAGAAGGCAAAGGAGGGAATGCCATTGGAATACTCTCACACTACTCTCAGAGCATTCTGGATGTCAATAGCACCCACTTGAGATTTTATTCAAAGTATCTTGCCAATTATATATGGTTTGCATGAGGAAGGGAGAGAAGGGAAAGCTAGGGGAGGAGGGGGGGGAGAAGAAAAGGGAGTGAAGGGGAAGGGAGGGGAGGGGGAGAAGGAAGGGAAGGTAGAGGAGGGGAGTGGAAAGTTTGAATTCTAGGGAAGGGAATTTTGAGTTTTAGGGAAGGGAAGGGAGAGAAGGGGGAGGAGGGAGAGTGGGAAGTTTGAATTCTAGGGGAGAAAGAAGAGCAGCAAATTTGCCTCCTTTTATGGTTTTGCATCCTATATATGGACTAAAGGCTCTCCTCCTTCCCCTTCCCCTCCCCCTCCCTTCCCTTTCCCCTTCCTCTCCCTCTCTCTTTTCCCTCCCCTCTCACTCTCTCTTCTCCCCCTCCTCTCCCTCTCTCTTCTCCCTCCCCTCTTCTCCCTCTTCTCCTTATGTTCACCTTCCTCTTTCCCTCTCCCCTCCTTTCTTTCCCCTTCCCCTTCCCATACAAATACCATAATTGCATGGTGATGGCCACAACAAATTTTGTTTTTGGGAGCTGTTGCAGTGGTCGTAGATATATCCACCCAAGGAGGGAGGGGGGAAGGAAGGGGAAGAGGGGGTTGTAGATACTGACAACAAGTGGATTTATTTGAAATGCCTTCTCAAGAGAATGAGGTTTACGATAGTCTCATTTTATGCCCCCATGAGCTGTCAAGACAGACTTAAAACTTGGCAGTCCCTAGCATGTTTCAGTGAGGATATGGTGATCTTAGGGGAATTTAACATGTTCGAAAGAAAAGCAAATAGATGGCTCAGGAAAGGCACTGTTCTTGAGCTCTAAACATGGGGCAATCTCAAGGATTCTCTACAATTGGTAGATTAGAATCTTGCAGGAGATCTAACTTGGTGTAACAGACAGATAGGTCATTTAAGAAGAGAAGTCAGGCTGGACAAAACCTACTTTTCTCAGTCTTCTTCAGAACACTACTAAATTAGGAGGTACAGGTTTCTCTACCCTCTCAATTTCTAATCACAAGCCTTTGCTTGTTACGTGCAACTTTGGCTCAGGAAGTAGATCTACCTCCTGGTTTAAGGTTGATCCCAGTCTGCTCAAGCTGGGAATGCTGCAACAAAAAATCAAAGATCTTTGGAATGCCCCCAGAGGCATTGAGGAATCAGCTCTTGACTTTTGGATAAGAAATGTTTTTGAAACCCAAAAAGATTTAAAATAGGCTAGAAAACTTAGAGATAAGATTCAAAGCAAGAGGATGGATGCTGTCAAAGAGCACCTAGATAACCTAGAGGCACAGGCAAGACAAGGAGATATTCAGGCTCAAGAAGAAGATGGTGGGCAGGAAAATTAGATAGGCCAATCAAAGAGACATTCAAACTTATCTGTAGGAAAAGAGCAGCTGAGGAAATTCCTATGCTTGAAATAGATGAAAATAGGTGGGCCCACTCAGATGCTAAAACAATGAGTTTATTTGCAATCACTTTAGGAAACTACTGGCAAGTGCTATGCAGATTGATGATGTTGTGCGGGCTAGAAACAAGTGTCAGGCAACCAGATAGAGAGTCACCACTAGGCTTGATTTGCAGAATTTGGAGGCCCCCCTTACTTTGAAGGAACTCAAAGAAGTTGCTTATGTTATGAAGGATGGCAAGACCCCGGGGGAAGACAATCTTTGAATTGAATTCTATAAATCCTTTAGGGATTGGGTTGGTTCCAAACTCCTTGAGGTATGGCAAGAAAGCCTAGCAATTATCCCTCTTCCTGATCATGTAAATAGTGGCATAATCAAGATTATTCCCAAGGAGGGCAAGAAAGACTTCATCAAAATTGGAGACCTCTCACCATGCTTAACTGTAGTTATGAAAATTTTGCCAAAGCATTGGCCCTCAAGATTCATCACAAGATGGACAGGTGGATCCTGCAGGAACAGAAGGGGTTCATAATTGGTAGACATCTGCTTGAGGCTATTATATACATCTAGGAGGGCAGTGAATATGTCAGAGAATATGGTCAGGATATTTGTTTTATTAAGGTTGATTTTGATAAATCCTATGACATGTTGGACTGGGACTTCCTAATTTAATCCTTGAGAGACATGAAATTGGGTCCAACCTATATCTCATATGTCTGAATCTTACTCTCGAATGTGTCAACCAATGTTTGCATCAATGGTGGGATGACCTCACCTTTTCCCTTTAAAAGATCTATTAGAAAAGGTTGTCCCATCACCCCCTTACTATATGATATAGCCGCAGATGCTCTTGGGTGGCTACTCACTACTAAAGCTTAAGCTGGTTCACTAAAGGGTATTGAAATGCCATTTGGAAAATAGCTTGTCATGCAGCAATTTTCGCATGATACTAATCTTGTATTTGTAGGAACTCACCCCAAGATGTCCACGAATTTTTGGAGTGTCTTTGAAATTTTCTATATAGCATAACCATCTCAGATCAATCATAGCAAAACTGGGTACTACACACTCACTGGAAAGCTGCAAGAGGACCTACAACACTTGGGATGTCAGTTGATCTCTAAAGGAACTATTTTCAAATTGTTAGGCATTCCCATGGGTTTTGACATCTCCATGAAGGACCGGTGGGAATAGGTCCTAAACAAGTTCAGTCCTAAATTAAAGAAGTGGAGAGGCTTTTAAGCCAACCTTGCAAGAAGACGAATGGTGCTCAACCATTGCCTTTATCCGATGACTATTTTCTACCTCTCATGTTGGCACTTGAGCCAACTTGGGCTTGATAATCTTATCTCTAAATGTAGGTCCTATCAAACAAGATTTCAAAAGTCAGATGGAGCTTCTACACTAGACCAAATAGTGAAGGAGGCTTGTGGTTGTGGACATCAAGCAATTTGCAGCTAAACTTGCCTCAACCTAGATAATAAAAGCCCTTTTAAATCCTGAACTTGAGTGGGCTATGCTCTTACCTAGCAATTTTAAACACGTCAGGCCAATGAGAGCCAAGGGATGGAAGAGGTACCCAATCTTGTTTGTAGTCTTTAGCCTTGAACCTTGCTCTACAAAAGGAAGTCCCTTGTGGAAATCCCTATGGGATGCTCTTGAATCAATCCAAACCCAAATCAAGTTCTCTGGGGGAAAGGCTCTTTTATGTGACTTGACTCCATTGGTTCCTCATCAATTCACAAAAATGCTATTTTAGACAAAAAGAAGCTCATCAGGGCTTGTCATCTTTCTAAAAAGGGTCTGCAAATGTGGGGACAGTTGTGTCTCAATGAAAACTTCAGATGGAAGACTTTGCTTGAAATCACGAGGGAATTCAAACTCACAAATCAGGAAGCTCATTTACTCACTGACAGAATGGCCCTATGGGATAGGGATATTCAGTGGAGGGGGGGTAAGTTTTAATTTACTCCTTAGGGTTTAGCTGGGATCCTCACACCTCGTCTTTTACCTGTTCCTAATTCTTTTAAGGATAGAGGAGACATGATCACTGTTCTCAATGCTAGGTGGAATGCTCTTGACTCCCCTCAATGCTAAAAGATGAGATTCTCCTTGATTTGGACAAAGACAATATCTGAAAAGATGTCTACACTACTCTAGCTTATCTTGCACAAAGCGGTTTGGACCAATATGAAGGGGTTGAGGCTTGGAAAAGGAGATGGTAAATGTAAGTGCAAGGATTACGTTAACGGAATATCATAAACGTGAACATGTTATTAATGTTGCATACTTACATTGTAAACTCGCGTTAATAACGTGTGTATTATCGTAACCGATCAAAGATTAACCGATAAACTGACTATTTAATTATCCATCAGGATATTCAAGTATCCCGCCCGGCAATTTTATTCCTGACGGGCTATTGCAATAGCCCGAAGAGCCTCGCCAAGAGATGAATAAATCCCAATGGGCTTTCTTAATACATAATATAGTCCCCAGATTTGGAGAAGCGTGTAGAGACAACTCCTTGGGCAGCACACCCTTGCTAAGGCTTGGTTGTTGATTGTTCTTAGAACTAAGCTCTAAAATGATTTGTTGATTGGGCCATTTGTCCTACTCTTGGGCTGTGTTGGTCCTTGATATAGACATTTCTTTAGAGTGTTAATGAGACCTAGCTAGTTACGTGGATTGGGCTATTTGTCCTTTGTTGGGCAAGGGTAGTCCATGATACATATTTGCTGCAAGGACCTTGGACACTTAGTTTGCTAATTGTAGAGTTTGTGTTTAGGTATTTGGGCCATTTGTCCTTCTTTAGGAAAGAGTAGTCCTAATATCTATTCTCACATGTTGCTTGTGATCATATGCTATTTGTTGTGTATTGTGGGCTACTAGTCCTATTATTGGGTAGTAGTAATCCACGTGTGACGTTTTTGACATAGGTATGGTGCAGTGGATGAAAATTTGGGTTAGTTGTCCTATATTGAGTTGGGCAAAACTAATCCCTGAGGAGGCCATTCATCTTAGTTACATTTGTGTTTTGTTGTGTGGTTGACTTTTGGGCATTGTGTTCTATTCTAGACAGTATATGTCCTAAAGAAAAGCTCACTATTGTGTTATTATTTTTTGAATCATGTGTATCTTGTATTGTTAGGCTTGTGTTGTAGTCTGCGTGCATGTATTTTTCAATAATAATTTTTATATGGGACCACATGTGAAGACAATAGACTCCAGAGAGAAGATTATTGAGTGCTACTAGGTCTCATGTATGCAAAAGCTTATGTTTTTTTAATTTTGCAATGTTTTAATTATTTAGAGTACATATGTAAGTGCTATTGCCTATTGGTTTTGTAAAATGTTAGTTTAGTATTTCATTGTTGCATGTTCATACTATAAACTCTATGAAATATGAGTTAATTGCTTAAATGTGTTCATGGAAAATTATGTGATAAAGGTTGATGTAAAAGATGTAGAATCTTTAGTCATTATTACAAGTTAGAAGTTATTGACTCTCGTGAGGGATTTGTGATAATTAGGCCTTATACTAGAACAAAGGAGTCAATGGAAGATGGTACAGATCCTAGTTTAGTGCAAGTTAGTCAGCCATGCTCATCACAAGGCTCTAGACTACAAGCAACAGTTATGGAAACTAATCCTAGTCAAAAAACGCAAAGCAAAAAGTTGTCTAGTGCTGAGTGGCAATTTGTCGATAACTTAAATGGCAAGTATTACGACTGGGTGTGCAAATACTATAAGTGCAGAAGAGTGGTAGAGCCCCACATATTAGAGATCACTTCTTTGGTGGTAATCTAAGGTCAATAGGAAAGTGCACCTATCCTGATAGGCAGAGACTGGCTACAAGGCTTAGGGCAGAAATAGCTAAGGAAGAAAACAAGAAAGGGCATCATTGAGGAACAAGGCTTGGTACTGCTTTTGCATGCATAAACACATCATGTGATAATGTGGCCAGTGGGATGCACATTGATGTAGACAGAATAGATCTTGAAATAGAGACCGAATCAAATGTTTCACAAGCCAATATACATGTCACTGAAAGGATGCATGAAAATAAAAATCTGAGTTCATCTCAAACACCTTCTTCAATGATGAGGCAAACATCCTTGCGTGAAAGATTTTGAGGGCCTTTGTTGGAAGATGTGCAGTATGCACTAAGCACTTGCAGAGGCAATATTCTTCACAGGATCATCATTGTCAAGACAAGAAACCATGGAAACATGCATGGAAGAATATTGGTGAATTCGGTCTTGGTTTCACTCCTCCATCTTATCACAATACTAGGCATTCTTTGCTAGACAAATGCTATGAAGATGTGAAAGAGAGAGTCAACTGAGTAGTCTTAAATAATCTTGATCTTTTAGGATGTACAATTGTGAGTGACAGTTGGTCAAATGTACAACATTGCCCTCTCATCAACATAATGGTTGTCTCACCTCATAGCGAACACTTTTTAAGAGTTGTTGATAGCTCTCATCAAATTAATACAGGCACTTACATAGCAAGGTTATTGCTGATGTTATTAATACTGTGGGAGCAGCAAATGTGGTACAAGTGGTGATGGACAATGCAAAAAATTGTCAAGCTGCAAGGTAAATAAATTCATAGGATTTACCCACATATATATATGCTACTAGTTGTGATACCCACAGCTTGAATTTGGCTCTACGGGATTGGCACAAGAGTGATGATACACAGTGGTTCAAGGATCCAATCGAAGATGCTTGTAGAATATCAAAATTTGTGCTTAATAGACAACGAGTCCTTGACATCTTTCGAACACATATGAATTCAATGTTAAAGCTACCAGTAGAAACAAGATTTTCTACGCACTTTTATGTTCTTGAGGCTTTGTTGAAAAACAAAGATCCTATTAAAGAGACATTCTCATGCACCCTCTATAGGAGGTGGGAAGAGGTTCAAAAAGAGAGCGTATGAAATATGAGTGCTCAGATGAAAAATTTAGTTGAGAAGGACTTGTTCTAGGAGAACGTGGGAGATGCATACCATGTAATGATGCCTGTGATGTATGTTACCAGAGCTCTTGACACAAAAATGCCTAATGTGTGGAACATATGGATGACTTGGTGGAGTGTGCAACAGAGCCTGCAAGACCCAAAAATACTAAAAGAATCGGTTGTGTCCACATGGAGAATACCATACACTAGAAGAAAACGCAATGTGCTATTGAAATATTTCCATCGAAGGTGGGTATCTGCCCATAGTCCGTTGCATAGTGTAGGATATCTTTTGGACCCTGAGTACTGGAATATGTAGCCTGAGACTGAACAAAAAGTCATGGATGACTTCTATCGAGTAGTCAATATGTTCTACTCGGACAGAGATCAAGCTACTCAATGAAATTTGGAGTTTACCAAATATAGATTGAAAGAGGGCAGGTTCAGTGGCACTTTTGTACAAGAAATAGCCAAACAATATCCAGCATGGACGTGGTGGATGTTGAATGGTATGGATTGTGAGCTTTTGAGGCCATTGGCAATGCGTGTACTTGCTCAATGTGCTTCAAACTCTAGTTCAGAGAGAAATTGGAGCACATATAAGTATGTGCATAGTACTATTCGAAATCGATTGTTGGTTGATCGAGCTAAGAAACTGGTATATATGTACTGCAATAATCATATCATGTTGGACATCGAGTCTGATGCCTATGAAGAGCAAGCTCCACAGTGGTCCTATGACTATCAAATTGATGAAAAACTGGATGATAATGTGGAGATTCAAAGAGCAGTTGTAACAGAGTAAGAGATTGAAGACAATTTGGAATTGGAAGTTAATGAAAGAGATGCTCTACTTAATGTCCAAGTAGAAACAGTTGACAATGAAGAGGAATAGAATTTGTAGTCATTTCCAACATATGTCCACACTTTAAAACAACACTTTGTATAGAATGTTGTAGGCTTCAAACAAACTTTAATTATCTTTAAACAAGAATTTATACAATATCATGAAATTTTTGTGAAACAAGCTTTCAGGCAGAGTAAATATCGCTTATAAAATTTCATGAAATCAAACTACAGGCTTGTCAATATTACATATCAAATTTGTATTTGTAATGTCACTGAGGTGGATCATTACGGCTTCCTTCCCCATAACCCTGAAAAAAGGTCACAAATAAAACTCGATGTGGTTGGTGCAATTCCTACCTACATATCATAGTGTTTCTCAAGGCCAAATAGCTTGAACAGTGCATGAGGTAGTGGAACAAAACTTTCATATGCTTTATCAAAGCATGAGAGGTGCAAATAGTGCAGACACAAAAAATTGTAATGCCCCGACAATGAGTCAAATGAGTTGTTGCAGGCAGGACATTCATTACAATCTACAGCGCCTTTGCCTACTTCAAGAAAATCCTTCGGATGCTTCACAGTGATGGAGTTAGGAGTTGAGTCATTCTGATGCTTCAATGACTCTGTAAGTTGCTTCACCAACTGCTTTAGCTCAGCCATCTCTCGCATCATACCTTCATGTCCAGCTTGAGGTTGTACTGGAGGAGGTGGTGTTTGACTTTGTGCAAACTCATGCCACCTCTTCGTTTCTATCTCTTGTTGGCTCAACCTCTCGAGGAGAGAATCTACATGTACTTCAACTCTAAGGCAGCTCCTTGAAGTGCTAGATTCAGCTCTTCCCATGTGAATGTGACAGTCTCCCTCCTGATATCATGTACATTGTGAACAACCTCTTTAGAGTTGAAGTCCATGCTCTCGCCTCGGACAAATTGCATGTATAACATTTTCACAAAGAATAATGGGCAATCGGTGTGATTGAGGGGATGTCCACTTCGAGGTGGATCCTCTCAACGTTTGCCTTTATCTCATCATTTGTGCACTTGTCCACCTTCCATCATTTTTTTCGAAACTCACTCAATGACACTGCACATATTGAATGCACATCTTCAATGGAAACCTGCTTCTTGATTTCCTTCCACTGAAGGGATGCAGGGTTGGCCCACTTGCTAGTTCTGGCAGCAACACGAGCCGCTCCGCTTGGATCCATCCCCAAGGCTAAGACTCGCATTCGCTCGAATGCTTTTCGAGCTCTCTCCTTTGTTGCAACCTCCTCTTTGAATTCCTCCATAGTTAATGGTCTTTTTCCCCTATCTCTGTTACGTCTGGGATCCTGTTCTGGAAGTATGTGTGTATTGTGATGATGGGCGTCTACAGAACAAAAGGACATGATGTTCAGTACACAAGCAAATATGTGATAAAAATTAAACAATAGAAATTTAAAACAATTTAATATCAATTAATCTTAAAACAATGAGCATCCATTTAAATACCATTCAAACAATCTAATTTAAACAATACAAATTTAATACACTTGGATACCAATTAATTTTAAAACAATGAGCGTCCATTTAAACAATTTAATTTAAACAATAGAAATTTAAAACAATTGGATACCAATTAAACAATACCTTTTAAACAATACAAATTTAAAATAATTAAATACTAGTTAATCTTAAAGCAATGAGTGTCCTTTTAAATACCATTTAAACAATTTAATTTAAACAATAGAAATTTAAAACAATTGGATGCCAATTAAACAATACCATTTAAATAATTTAATCCGCACTCGTCTATACCAATTAAATTTAAAACAATGAGTGTCATGCAAAGATACCAAGTTTAAAACACAGACACAAACTTCAATTGATGAAAAGTTGAATACACAGACATAAGTACATGAATAAGATAGTGCCACAGGCACAATAGCTATTCAATGTCCATTACAAATATATGTTCATTGTAATTCAATGTCTAGTACAAATATACGTTCATTGTAATTCAAATACAACACACCCAACTATAGCCTTGGGCTTCATCTCAATCATTGGTCGCAATTGTGGATTAATGTTCAACTTGCTCATTCTTCTCTCACATCAATCATAGCAGCACGTGCAGTTGCCTTCTTTTCCAACATAAGATCCGCAATAATATCTATACGAAACATTCAAAAAAAATTTATATGCAAGCGGTAGTCTAGTTTCAGATATACATCCAGACACTCTTTCCAAAAAGTGAACATTTTCTTGATGATCCAACTGAGAGTATACATCAGAGGCCTTGGAGTATGCATTGGAGCATCTCAGATCCAAAATCTCTAGAGCCACCCACTCTCTCAATCTCTCCCTCCCTGGTTGTGCTTCAGCCTTCCTCAGCTCGCACTCTACCTCATGCATTCCCTGGGACCAAGGAATAAAATTAGAAGCTAGTCTAGTCTCACCGGCCTTTAGCATGAGACCCCAATCAATGACACCTACTCTGGGGTAGTGGTCTCTCATAAAGTCCAATACAATATTTTCAGCATGTCGATTGCAATGCACGATCCCTACTGTATGAGCAACAAACACTGCATCCACAAGGGTGTACACAATTGAGGAAATATGGTCTAGAAACCCCTGTAATCTAGCCATGTCATTAGCTTCAATCTTTGGATCCTCCCCTGAGTTTCTGATCACTCCTCCTTGCTTCAACTTGAGATGTGCATGCCTATATGTACCTTTGCAAAAAGGTAATTGCATCATCATTTTCCCTAGGATACCGCCATTGAAATATGTAAAGATAGTTACCCATGGAGTCTCACCTGTCTTACCTATGCAACGAACGAGACAAGGGTGTAGTCTTTGCATCGCTTGTTCAATGTCAAAAGCCTCAAACCGTTTCCCTATGGACCTTGCTGAGTATTTCTTTGCATAGTATGTTAGATGACTAGGAAAGTAAGAAACACCAGTGAACTGGACCTTGTGACAAGGTCCGTATGCACCCTTCCCAATCTCTTCTTGCCATACTATAGCATCATATGGCACTACAATGATCACCATACACTCATTGATTCTTGTCGTCCGTTGCAAGTGTCCAAACCCCCCTCTATCATGTGATAATGCTCCTACAACACTTGTCTCTCTCTCGCCACCTCTACCAGATTCATCTAATGCTTTGCACTAACGTTTTCTCAATGACAACTGCAACTCAATGTCCTTTTCTCTCTTGCTCCTATGCTTCTCCTCTGCCCATTGAGCATCTCATAAAGATACTATTTCCATATCTTTAGTTGGTCGTTGGAGTCCTAGGTCAGTGATATAGTTAGTGACATTTCCAATGACACTGAGACACGTGTTTGACCGCTTCTAGGTGCCATAATCTTGCCTCCATCAAATTTCCTTTTCCCTCTCCTTAAAGTTGCATCTTTTTTACACTCAGTATTGCATGACTGAAGTCATCAAGTGATTCGGCATTCTAAATGGTGCTCTCAATAGCAGTCGGCAACATACAACTAATCTCATTAACTAGCTCCAACCTAAGAGCTCTAATCACATCCCTTCTCTCATCTCTCCTATAACTGATATCACCCATTCTACATACAATATCAATTGACAATGATACAAAGAGCATGCTTCTTGAGATAACAAGATTGTTGTAGGCGAGAAAACAAGGATATCAAAACATAAGCATAGTAAACACATACACATACACTATATAAAAATTAAAACATGTTCACAGGACAAAGCATGCAGAGAGAGAAAGTTAGTTTGTCACATCATTCTTTAAAGAAGAAAACATAAGTGAGTTCATTTCACATGCATGTGAGCATCAAGCACATATTTCTTGCGTAGATGTAGATGTAGATTGTAGATAGAATGTGCATTGTCTGACATCACTACAGTGAACGTATGAGAATGAGAATGCAAGGAGAGACGACACAAATGCCAAACGAATGACAAAGTGTCAAGCTCTCACGTAGAGATGAACCTAGTGCAATGACACAGACGGCCGAATAAACAACCAAGTGTTGAAATCCTACATAACTTAAACAAACCCTACATAACTCCCCACTGCCCAGAAACGACACACACAACCGACTAAACGACCAAGTGCCGAGTCCATTTCTACCCAGTAGTGCACACTTCTAAGAATGACATACACATGCAGTCGAATAAACAACTAAGTGCCAAACTATACCTAGATATTGGTTGGAAAAGAAGGTGTTACATCTCAACAACACACAGGGCCAAATAGATGACCAAGTGCCGAGGAGAGTAACATACCTATGCGAACGACCCATCTTGCTGAATGAATGAGGCCGACAGCTAGGTACCATATATATGGCCTACTATTTTACTAGATATAGTATTTTTAAATGGCCTAATATGTGTTGAGATATCGAGCTCCACTCGTGATATGCCAAGGTGACCATTGTGCATTTATGTCACCGACTTATTAGCTGCAGATGCGGTTGGTACACCGCCCATGAATAATAGCTGGATGACAGCTATCCTTATGTACTCTAGTTCGTGGCTCACTTAGTATGCCACCTTAGTTAGCTGAGTTTGGTTTGAGACCCACATATAGGGTTCTTCTATTTCTTTGTACTAGAGTTCTTTTGGCTTTCACAACTAAGAAGAGGAAAACTATTTTCAGCCTCCACCTTTGTGTGTATTCCCCCATTGTGTATGTGAGAAAGCCGCAAGTGAGACTCCTTCCTTCTCTCCCACTATCTTCACATGGTATCAGAGCCTGGTTCATGATAAGGAGCTCAAGAAAGCAAACCAATTTTGCAGTGTCCTGGTAAGAGGACCAGTGTTGCTTTCCTTTTTCAAGTTTGGGAGCAAATCTCTAAAGGTAGCATAGTCGGAAGTGCAAGAGTGCACTATCTCAGATTGTGATGCCCTTCGTGGTGTGGCGAGAGGGCAGTATATGCTGCAGGAGGGGGCAAAGCCCTTGGTGACTTTATTTTTTTGATTTGAGGCCATTTTGGGGCCCGTTTTAAAGGCAGAAGTTCTTCGTAGGCACTCAGAAAAAGGCCCTGTTTTTTGCTGTGCGACCACTGCTCTACAGGTTGGTGAAAAGTTACCGCAGAAATTGCATCATATGCCTGTTTGCAGAGATATTGGGAGTTACAGAATCATCCTTATTGCCTGTTCATGCAAAATCATCACTAGGAAGTGACTGTGTGGTCAAATACCACTTTCGTCAGTTTTGCAGATTTGCTTGTGTGAGGCAGAAGCTGTGTTTTTTGCAGTGACAGAATTTTTTGCACTGTTCTGTAATGGCGTTTGATTCTCTTTCACAGATTGTCACTGAAAAGCTTGACAAGAACAACTTCCAAGCATGGAAGTTCAGAATGACGAATTTCCTTATGGAAAAAGGCTATTGGGAGTTCATTACAGGAAATGAAGAAGAACCAGTTCTTCCTAATGTTCCCAATCAACAGGAAATGCAGGCATTTAAAGGATGGCATGAGAGAGCCAGAAAAGTTATGTATTGGCTGTCTATCAGTATTTCGAATTCTATGATTGTGCATATTCAGGATGCAAGTACGCCAAAGGAGGCATGGGATACTTTGGCAAAAATGTACAGCACAAATATGCAAGCCAGGAAAATGCAGCTCAAACAGGAGTTGCACAATGTGCAGAGATAAAATATGAGCATCAATGACTACCACATGAAGGTGAAGAAAATTGCAGATGCACTTGCTTCCATCGGGTCGCCAGTGGAAGATGATGATCTAGTTTCTGTGACCTTGAATGGTCTAGGAAAGAATTATGCACAATTTCCGACATCCATTGCCATCCGTGAAAAATTTCCTGATTATGAGGAGTTGTTTGCTCTTCTAATTTCTGAAGAGGAGAGAAATGGTGGTGCATCTTCTTCAGGAGGAACTTCAAAAGAAACTGTCTTCTACTCAAATGCTGGAAGAGGTAGAGGCAGACGTAGAGGAGGCCGATCTGGAGGCCATGGTAGAAATCAGAATATGCAGCAAACTCAAGAAAACCAGTCCTATGGAGGAGGACGTGGTAACTCTAGAGGCAGGGGGAGCCAAAGAGGCCGTGGTGGATAGCAGAGAGGTCAAAATGCAAACAGCAATGTTGAATGCTATTATTGTGGTAAAATGGGTCATATGGCTAAAGACTGCTACAAAAAGCAGAATGACATTATGAATGGAAAATTGCAGCAAGGCAATTATGCATCTTCTAGTAGACAGGGTGATGATAGAAATGAGCATATGTTTATGGTGCAGCACATGACCAAATCTGTGACAAGTGCAGAAGAAAGTAATGATGTGTGGTATGTTGACTCAGGTGCATCAAACCACATGATAGGTCATGCAGAATGGATGCAGGATGCAAGGAAAATGGAAAGACTAGGATTTGTGGAGACTGGTGATGATACTGCACATCCTATTGTGCAAATTGGTAAAATTCCTTTGTCTATGCAGGATGGGAAAAAGAAATACCTGTCCGATGTATTTCATGTCCCGAACATCACCAAGAACCTGGTTTCTATTGGTCAAATGGTTGAGCAGGTCTTGCAGGTAAGATTTAATCCTCATGGATGCTTTGTTGAGGATATGAAAAATAACGGTCGCTTGATAGCAAAAGGAAAGAAGAAGGGCAGGATGTTTACGTTGGATGCGGACATGCCTGAATTGAGTGCAGCAATGTTTGCACATGGGACCGGTGTAGTTGTAGATATTGATATCTAGCATAAACGCATTGGTCATGTTAATGTACAATGACTTAAATCAATGCAGGCCCAAAATATTGTTGCACGATTGCCTAAATTCAAGGTTGCAGAAATGCATAAGGTATGTGAAACCTGTCAATTTGGAAAACAGGCAAGGAAACCATTTCCTAGGCATGTTCAAGAGAGTAAGAAGCCATTGGAATTAATCCACTCTAATGTGTGGACTACTAAAGCTGCATCTATTGGAGGCTATCATTACTTTGTCACTTTTATTGATGACTATAGCAGAAAAGTTTGGGTGTATTTTATGAAAAAGAAAAGTGGGGTGTTTGGGCATTTCAAAGCTTTTAAAGCTATGGTTGAAAAAGAAACAGGCCTACAAATAAAATGCCTAAGGTCAGATGGAGGGGGAGAGTACCTCTCAAATGAGTTTGCAAGGTTCCTGCAGGAGCATGGCATAAAGCAGCAATATTCATGCAGTCATACCCCACAGCAAAATGGACTTGCAGAAAGGAAAACAGGCATATTGGAGAGGTATCTCGGGCCATGCTAAATGAAAAAGACCTACCAAATTATTATTGGGCTGAAGCTGTTGCTACAGCAGTTTACATAATGAACAGGAATCCCACTGCAGCAATACATGGCATGACACCAGAGGAGATGTATACTGGTAGGAAACCAGATATTTCTCATTTAAAAATTTTTGGTTGCATTGCCTATGTTCATGTGCCAGATGAGTTGAGGTCCAAGTTGGATCCAAAAGCTGAGAAGTGCATCTTTATTGGTTACTCTCTGTAGCAGAAAGGGTATAGATGCTATAACCCTTCTACTCATAAGTTTACAGTGAGCAGAGATGTTGTTTTTTATGAGATGAGCAGCTGGTATAAACCAGTAAATGTGATTGATGTTGTAGATGCACAAAATGGTAATGTTGCACAGAATTCACAGCAGCAATCACAAAATATTAGTGGACCTACAGTGTCCTCTAGCAGTGGTTCACATACTTCACCTTGGACAGGTAGATTGAGATCAGGAGAAGCTCCTCAAAGCAATGCAGATAGTGGTATGCAGGTATCACGAATAGGAAAAAAGAAGGTATATCAGCCCACATTTGATGTGAATGCAGGTCACTCTTATGTGGATGGTGAATCCAATGGCTCAGAACAGAGCATTGATGATGAGAACTGGGTATTCCTTCTATTGTTAAACCTGGAGTAAGGAAGACCAAGGATGTTTTGAGAGCACCTGGAAGTGAGCCTACTTTGCGCAGGTCTACCAGAGCTAGGTATCCTGTAGATAGGTTGACATATGATCGATTTACAGCCACTCACTATGCCTATATGGTCAAAGTGATACAGGAACCAGAACCCACTTCTTTTGAGCAAGCCATGGGAAAAGAAAAATGGGAGAAAGCCATGGATGAAGAAATGGATGCCTTGGAAGCAAATGCTACATGGGAATTGGTGCCTTTGCCTAAAGACAAGAATGCAATTGGCTGTAAGTGGGTTTATAAGGTCAAGCACAATGCAGATGGTTCTGTGAACCGATACAAGGCAAGATTAGTTGTCAAGGCATTGATTATGAAGAAACATTCAGTCCGGTTGCAAGGATGGCAACCGTAAGAGCAATCATTGCTATGGCTGCATCAAAGGGATGGTCTTTACATCAGATGGATGTAAAGAATGCCTTCTTGCATGGTGATTTGCAAGAAGAGGTCTTTATGGAGCAGCCACCAGGTTATGTTCATGCTATTCATCTTGAGTTTGTTTGCAGATTGAAGAAAGCCTTGTATGGCTTGAAGCAACAAGCACCTAGAGCATGTCTGACAAGATAGGACAGTATCTTATCACTATTGACTTTCAGATTTCCAAGGCAGATTTCTCACTTTATGTGAGAAAAACAGAGAAAGGTATTATGTTGCTTGTCATTTATGTTGATGATTTGATCATCACAGGTGATAGTGATGAAGATATCCTTCATGTGAAAATGCTATTGAAGCAGAAGTTTGAGATGAAGGATTTAGAAGAGCTACGTTATTTCTTGGGCATCGAGGTGATTAGATCACCAAGTGGGATACAGCTCTTGCAGAGGCAGTATGGATTGGACATGCTGTCCAAATATGGGATGACAGGCTGTAAGCCTATTTCAGTTCCTTTGGAGCAGAATGTGAAGCTGAGCGCAGATGCAGGTGAGCTTCTGGAAGACCCTACTATGTACAGACGCATAGTAGGAAGTTTGATTTATATGACTATTACCAGGCTAGATTTGAGCTATGCTGTTGGATTGGTAAGTCAGTTTATGCAGGCTCCAAGGAAACCGCATTTGGATGTGGCTAGACGCATACTCAGGTATGTGAAGTCCACATTGCAGTATGGACTATTTTATGAGACTAGGGTTCAGATACAATTGCATGGATACACTGATGCTGATTGGGCTAGTAGTATTTCTGATAGACGATCTACCAATGGATATGTGTTCTCTTTTGGAAGTGCTGCAGTCACTTGGAGTAGCAAGAAACAGCCTACAGTTGCCTTGTCGAGCACAAAGGCTGAGTACAGGGGTGCAGCAATGGCTGCATGTGAGGTAGCTTGGTTGCATAAGCTACTCTATGATATGCATCAATCTACAGATGGGCCAGTTGTCATTTAATTGTGACAACATGAGCAGTATACACTTGGCAGATAACCCAGTCTATCATGCTAGAACAAAGCACATTGAGGTGCATTATCACTATGTGCGGGAGAAGGTTTTACTAGGTCTTATTGATCTAGTTTATGTGAGCACAGAGGATCAAGTAGCTGACATATTCACGAAGGCATTGGGCGCAGAGAAGCTCCACAAGTTCAGAGACCTGCTTGGTGTGCAGGAATTGGGATTGAGCTCGAGGGGGAGTGTTGAGATATCGAGCTCCACTCACGATATGCCAGGGTGACCGTTGTGCATTTATGTCACCGACTTATTAGCTGCAGATGCGGTTGGTACACCGCCCATGAATAATAGCTGGATGATAGCTATCCTTATGTACTCTAGTTCGTGGCTCAGTTAGTATGCTACCTTAGTTAGCTGAGTTTGGTTTGAGACCCACATATAGGGTTATTTATTTTCTTTGTACTAGAGTTCTTTTCTCTTTCACAATTAAGAAGAGGAAAACTATTTTCAGCCTCCACCTTTGTGTGTATTCCCCCATTGTGTATGTGAGAAAGCCACAAGTGAGACTCCTTCCTTCTCTCCCACTATCTTCACAATATGTTGAAAGTACGACATAAGGCCGAACAGTTTTACATTAACTACCTAAACTAGTGAGACGACTCATTATGTCAAGTTAACTACACAGAGCTGAATCAAAACTACGAAATTAAAATTCAAAATAACATAATGATAAAGCTTTAAATTTTACCTAAAGGATGAAGGCTATAGGACAAGTAGGTTGTAGGGAGGGAGATGAATGTGAGGGAGCCCGCCATGGGCCCACCTTATATTATATATAGCCCACTGGGATTTTTGATTATCTTGGCGGGCTTTTGAGTTTTCCCGTCGGGCCCGATGGGAAAAAGCATATTTCTCGATAGGCCCCGATGGGATTTTGCCAAATCTTGCCGGGGCTTTTGCAGGTTATCAGGTCACTGCACACTAGCTTGTTATCAAGCTCTTAATAATGTGATGATGTGAAGTTGTCAGATGAAGGAGAAGAAGTGAGAGCGGATGAAGAAGAGGATGTTTGGGATGGATCAAAGGGAGGAGTTTCAATATTATCAACGACATCTGGGTCATGAGAGTCATGAATGAGATGACCATCATCCAATGTATGATTGGCAGAGGGAATGACACAAACTGTGAGATCGTGTTCTAGAAAATCAATAGAAGAATGGGAAGTATTGTCAAACTTTGAACCATGAAATATATCTTTAGAAAAAATTACATCTGTGCTCACGATCATTTGACACTTGAAGGGATCTCAGACAATGTGGAGGATAGCCAATAAAAATCATTTTGCAACTCCTTGGGTCAAACTTGCCAAAACAAGAAGGGTGCATCTTTGCAAAATCCTGACATCCAAAAATGTGAAGATGAGATATGTCAGGGTTGATGCCATGCCACTATTCGTATGTTGTGCTAGCATTGAGAGTAGAGTAGGTAGATGATTTTGAATGTAGATGGTAGTGTGGAGGATAGCCAATAAAAATCATTTTGCAACTCCGTGGGTCAAACTTGCCAAAACAAGAAGGGTGCATCTTTGCAAAATCCTAACATCCAAAAATGTGAAGATGAGATATGTCAAGGTTGATGCCATGCCACTATTCATATGGTGTGCTAGCATTGAGAGCAGAGTAGGTAGATGATTTTGAGTGTAGATGGTAGTGTGTATAGCCTTTGCCCAGAATGTCAGATCAAGATGACTATCTGCAAACATTATATGAGCATAATTATTTGTGGTGTGATTCTTGTGCTCTGCAACTCCATTGAGCCATGGAGTATGAGGAATAGTGATCTGAATTATAATTCCTACTTGTTGGAAGAATGTACAAAATTCATTGCATTCCCAAAAGTGATTTCACCCATGAGCTTTGTAGTACACTATTTTTCTTTAAAATGAGGTCGCTAATCATGCCTCCAGATCTTATGAAAAGATTTCTCTACTCCTTAATGATCTTCCAACAACATTTTTGTGATTTCACATCATGATTTAATTGAGTTGGCGTAACCATTGACTTTAATTCAAGTACGGTTACTAAATTTGTTGAATAAATTTTACAACACGTGTCCTAGAAACCTTGTGAATAATAATAGGCAAGAGATGTAAGTGAAATGGATCTGTGTTGCCATATTAGTCAAAGTTGTCACCAATTGTAACAAGTAATCTTAATGAAATCAAATGTCATGATCTAGCAATCAACTACCTATGAACTATCTAAAGTCAATAGCATGTGGAGCTGGTTGAATCAAATGAAAGGTTAATGCATAAGCTAGATCTAATCAAATGAAAGTTTAATTCTTAAGCAAGACCTAAGGGTTGAGATGGGAGGAGTAAAACAAGAGGGCACAAGTGGGCACGGGCACTATCTCTTAATATAGTAATAAAGTGAGGGTAAAGGAGACGAATTTTTAAAGGGTGTGAGTATTATTTTGTAGGATGATCTCTATAAATGGCAATTTGAAACAAACAACTTAATTGAAAATTCACAAAAGAGTTTGAATCCTCCACTATAGCAGTAGCTCTAAAGAGGCAATGCTAACAATTTAATGAAGATTGTCTCACTTTGAAACCACTAGAACCAAACCGTTAAGTGAAGCAATCAGAATTTCAGAAGCACGGCTGCACGAGTCCATGATCTAAAATTTCACAGGCATTTCCCCCTCACCCCACGTGAATATGTTCGTAGAGCAGCACCAGTCGCCAGAATCGCCTCGTCCCATATGCCCAAAAGCTAAAAGAATCTGCCCACCATGTGCGACAGAACCTGGCACCTGCTGGAAGACGGATAAAAGCGAACATATAAAAGTAAAAGGCACGTTTTTGTAATGGTTACTTGTCCAACCGGAAGTTTGCAAGTTTACACAACCAAAGGCGCCCAAATCGAGAAGAATGCGGGGCGATATCGCCGCAAACAAGGATTACTTACAGTTAAGGAATGTCACTCAGCAGGGTACGGGAATATTAGATCTCACATGGGCACGGCAGCGTCGAAGCGATGGGACTGCATTAGAAGTGCTTTATAATTGTAACGCTTCAAGAGGATGTCATGCATGAATAAAATTGGTTCTTGCTAAGAGAGGGAGGGGAATTCTTCCAACGATTCTGTACCCAAGTTTCGTCGTGCAATTTGATAATACATTTGAAAGATGTAGGGAGGGGAATTGCTCCAACGATTCTGTACCAAGTCTCGTCGTGCAATTCGATAATATATTTGAAAGATGATATCATACGTGCTGATAATTTTTTAGTGGTAAACTTTCTTTGTGATTCGTTGGCTTTTCTTGGCGCCTTTGCTTTTTGTGAACACATTGTGCTCACTATGGGACCCAAGAAATATATATACGTTCCATAAAAAGGGTTCTATATTCTTCACGAGTTACATATATTATACGCTTTTTTAAAAAGAGGAAATTTTCATAGAGAAGGAATCATCTCACATTCTACATAAGGTACATATAAGTTATAGAAATCCATATGTAATGGTTTTTAAAATGCCACTTGAGCACACGTGCTATACAAGGTTTTTACATAGTGAATGCCCCAAGCTATAGAATGTCATCTTTGGGTACAAGGGCTATTATCTAAGAGATATGGGAGTGCGCTCTCTCTTTGTCTCTCTCTCTCTCTCCACATCCATATGCAAGTCTCGGGATTTCACTATTTGAATTGCATAGAGCGTGTGCAAGCAAGCATGTGTATAGAATATTTCTATATTTAAAATTTAACATGTTTCTACATATATTTTGCCTCCCCTTCTATAAGTCTAATGTGTCAATACTGAATTCAAGTCTCCCCTTTGTACATTCACATAAATTAATCGTATTAAAGGGGTATTTATCTAGCTCCCTTAGGCATGTGTACAATCTAAGTCACTCAATTTTTAAAACCCCGTCTCAAATATGCTATGTTACATGTTTAAAGAGTGACCTCTCGAGAATGCAGGATGTGCAATAACATTATTATCCCTGATAGGGGAATATGTCCTCTATCATGTAGCATGAAAGATGCTCTTGGTTATCAATACAAGTCTACAAAAAATCACTTCCACCATAAGCCTATAGGAGTGAGTTTAAGAATGTATTGTGGAGAAGGTGGAAAAAAGAATGAATGTTATGGAAAATTTGAATTGCACATATTTGTGCATGATGCATCATATAGGCGAATAGAATGATATGGGGAGAGAAGATGCATACTTCTTCTTTATAATTTCTAAGGCTCTTTCCTTAGTGTACATGAACTTTTGGTCATCATCATTGCTATTTAATTGTCATTGATTCTCAATGGACCAAGATGTTGGGATATTTACCTTTTAGTAAAACCTTGTGTCCATCAAAACATTGCTCTCAATCACTTGTGATTGATTCTCAATTATCAAAATATTTTGGATCCAAAGATTTTATTTTAGTTAAAGCTTGTGGCCATTGGACTTGAGCAAGGTTTTTATTTGAAAACTTTTATTATATGCAAAAAATTTAGTTTAGTTACAAATTTATGAAGTAGTGGGACATAATGTATTTAGAATAAACACATCGTAATAATAATTTTGCATAGATCTCAACAAATATATAATAATTAATGACCAATCTCTCCTCGTGCAATTTGATAATCAATTTCCAAGATGATTCATACATGCTGGTGATTTTTTTCCTTGGGAAGTGGTAAACTTTCTTTGTGATTCTGTGGCTTTTAATTGTGTTAATGCAAACCTTTGCTTTTTTGTGCACACTTTGTGCTCAACATTTCAATGTAATCTTAGAGCTCATGCCCCCTTATTCCTCTTAGGGATACTTTGCCTATGGGATTGAGTTCACTAAGCAATAAGTGGGAATGCACATGCCTATGATAAAAAGGGTTTTATATTCTTCAGGAGTTATATACACTATACATACATACATACAAAAGGGCATTTTCAATTTAAAAAGTAAAAGTTTTCATAGAGAGGAGGTGCTTTTATCAATTAACGTTACATAAGGGTATGTATAGGCTGTAGAAGTCCATAAGTAGGGGGTTTCTTAAATGCCTCTTGAACACATGTGCTATATAAGGTTCTTACATAGCGAACACCCCACGTCACCATTGGGTACAAGGGGCTATTATCTATGAGATACATGATCTCTCTCTCTCTCTCTCTCTCTCTCTCTCTCTCTCTCTCTCCATTTGCAAGTCTAGGGACTTCACTATTTAAAATTGCATATAGCATGTGTAAGTAAGCATGTTTATAGAATATCCCTTTATTTAAATTTTTACATATTTCTACAAGTTTTTTACCTCCACTTTTATAAGTATAACACATCAATGTTAATTCAAATATCCCCTTTGTACATTCACATAGATTAATTGTATTTGAGGGATATTTATCTAGCTCCCTCAAGCATGAGTATGCCCTCTAAGTTACTCAATTTTAAGAATCCCCACTCAAACATGTCAGGTTCCATGGTTGAAGAGGGGCCTCTCTAGGATGCAAGGACTAAGGGGCATGATATATATAGTATAAGTAGATATAATATAACCACAAAGGATATAGGCAAAGAAGATGCACACTTCTTCTTTAAATTTCTAAAGACTAAGAAGGGGCTCCTTCCTTATGGATTATTAGTTTTTGGTCATCCTCATTAGTCATTACTTGTCATGGATTGTTAGTGGCCAAAGATATTATGACCTTGGGATATTTACATTTCAACCAAATGTTGTGTCCATTGGAACATTGCTCTCAATCAGTTGTCACTGACTCTCAATTATCAGATTTTGGATCCCCAAAAAATCTTGTGGCCATTGGATTTAAGTGTAAGATTAGTAATATTTATATTTGAGAGATCTCATTATATGCAAAAAGGGATTTAGCTCTTCCCAGTAGCATTGGAAATATCATGCAAAGTTTTTTTTTTGGGGGGGGGCAAAAAAAAGAGCTTTTATATTAACCTTAAGGAACCTTTGTACATCCATGAAAGATTAGCTAGCCCTAGAGAAACCTAAAACCAGCTAAGACAAAAATCTAAGAGCAGCATACAGACAGGATATATATTAGCTTCAGCTCTTCTTGTATAAACGAGAGGGGACATGAAAGGCAAAACTTGTAGCCTCTTCATTAAATCCTGGATTTTGAGCAGGAGTAGTAGTAGTAGTATTAGGGACACCCTGTACAAGATCAAGAGACATCTCCTCAGAAGTATGAGACAAAGGCTGAGTTGGATTGCTAGTAGCTCCTTTGCTTTAGGCAGATGGGTGTTTTGTGGAAGGGCCAATAACCACAATGCTGGAGTCAGTTGAGGGAGCCTCCTGTGGAGAAAATGGGGCAGCTTGTCATGTTCTTTAGAGATAAAACACTTGCTCTTGTGCTTTGATATAGCCGCATTCAACCTTGTGTGTTCCAAGTTGTAGGCCTCTATCTGAAATTTAAGTTTTTTTTTTCCTATCCCACTATGCAACAAAAAATGCATCAATACACATTTCTTCAACATTAAAATGAAACTTATTTCTAGAGATCCAATAAAACCATAGAGCATGTGACCTTATTTAGAACCAAAGCTCATGCCGGGTTTTGCATGCATCCCCTAGCAGTATAGCTTTCCATTTAAGTGGCTATCCACACTCAATCTAAATGAGCTTCCAAACTCTTTTGGCATGAGGAAAAGCCACAAACAAATGAAAAATATCCTCAAAAGTCCCAAGGAATCTTTTACACTTCCCATGTCCCTTTCCTATTCTGAGTGCCCCTCTAACATTAGTCCACAATGCATTATGAAGAATGAGCTAGGAAAGATAGGACATCTTCTCAGGGACTTGCTTAACCCATAGTTTGTCAAACCTTTCTTACCATTTATCCCTACTACCCTATAAATTCCATCTAGGATTAAGAATTATAAAGAGAGAATCCATATCAGTAGTTGGGATGGGAATTGGAAGGATTAAAGAGCTTCCTAATCAACAGAACTCTTTGTGAAAAATTAGTACAAAACCCCCCTTCCATCTAACATCTCCCTGCCATAGTTCCAACTTGTTTAAAATAAGACCTTGGCCTTAGTTAGATAAAGAAAATTCCCTTTTGATCTCATGCGATGTCAATTGTTGAGACCCAAATGGAGTCATTAGCCATAAAAGATCCTTTGCCAGAGAACTGTAAAAACACTTTTATCTCCTCAACAACTCTCCCAACGGATTGCCATAGTGAGCTACCTATAGCCTTAGAGGGTTCAGGATTATAAATAACAGATACTAGGGGATAATTCTTCTAATCAGGAGCCCTAACTAGCCTAATGTGTTTCATATTTCTCAACAAAACCTGAGCCCAATGACACTCTAGATTTAGAATAACTCTAATGACGCAAGTAGCACAGATAGCTTTCTGGATACAATAGAGATATCTATCATGGCAAGAACTCCTTCTTTTCTAGGCTTAATATTGTATGCCCATCTTACCTTAGATATCTTGAATATACCTCCCCATGAAAAGATCTACAGATTCTTATAAACTTATCTAGCCCAGCTTTTGAAGGGGCCCAACAAGAGAGGTAGGAAATAGAGATGGGATAAATGCAATGATTAAGAACTAATATCCTCCCTACCAAATTGGCCTGATATCCCCTCCACTTGTCAATATTTTTTTGAAATCTCTCCATAGACCACTCCCACCTTTACTTCATGGTTATTTCAAAGCCCATTGGAATCCCCAAAAGTCTGATGACTATGCCCTTTTTAATTTTGAGACATCTCAGATTTTGAATAACCAATTGCTCCTCGCCACTTAGAGTATCATAGCCTATTTTTGAGTGACTAATTCTAGAGCTTGATGCCTTATAAAAGGTATCAAGGAAGTCCATAACACATTTAACATCATGATCATTATTCCTTGGGGTAAGGGTGGTGTCATCAACAAATTGCTAGCACACTAAATGCTTGCCAGACATGAGTTCAATCCCCTTAAGATTACCTTCCTAGATTTGACTTCTGCAAGAGAAAAGGGGCACTCATAAATCCATTGACACTTACCTTGGCTGAAGCATTAGTGTGTAGGAGTTTAACATAAGAAACGAAAGAAAGGCCCAGGCCCATGTCGTCCTGCAAAGATTGTGGTAGGAAATCCCATTCTAGCCTATCATAGGCTTTATCAAAGTCAACCTTCAGGAAGAAAATATCTTATTTAGTCTCCTTAGCATATTTACATCTTTCCCAAATGCTTATAATGGCCTCAAGAAGGCGACGACCCTTTATAAAACCCATATGTTCTTTGGATTCTAAGGGCTAAAGCCTTTGCAAAAAATCTTGTAGCTACAATTGGGCATTGTTAAAGGCCTCCAGTTCTTAAGATCATCTTTGGGGCCTTCCTTTGGGATGAGTTTAATTATTCCACCATTGACATGAGGGGGGAGAGAACCCTTCACAAAACTTTCTTGCTAAAGCAATAGCAAGTAAAGTCTTACCAAGTCCCAGAAAACCTTATAGAATTCAATGAGAAGACCATAATCTTGTGGTGTTTTGCCATTGACCATCACTGTAATGGTTGCCTCCTTCATCTCTTCAATGGAAAAGGGCCTCTTTATCTCTTACAATTTGACACAACTATCTGGCTCTTAGAGTCTCTTGATCTGGTATGACTGAAGAGGATAGGAGTGTCTAAAAGTGCATTTGTATTAGTTGGATGTTCTCCTCTATGGTTGAAACACAAGTGCCATCAGTTTTTTTAAAAGGGGTATATCTTCATTGACTCTTTTTCTTCTGATCAGTTTAAAGGTATTTTTGGTGGGTCTGTCTATTTTTCCCACCCACCAATATCTGAGTAAATCTAAGAGTCATTCAACCTAATCTGTTCTTGTTTTCTGAGCTTTTTTTTTCCAATAAGTAGCTCCCCTTGTGCAGCTGTATCCCCTACTCTAGCTTGCTACTCCAAGTTCTTAATTCTACTCTGAATTAGATCCATTCTCTGAGCCCTTACCTTCGCTCTATTTTTTATAGCTATCTTAAGAATTTTTTGGGTATCCTCAACAACTAAATCCCAAGCATCTGCAATAGAAATGCCTTTACCAAAAGCATTTTCCCAGGATTTCTTTGTCAAGGATTGGACACTCTTCAAAGCAAACAAATTTGGGTTTGTTTTGAACAATGAAATGCCTCTATGACGACCCCAAATCATAGCATAGAAAGACAAGTTTGTGGTTTGAAAGAGTTAGGGAGGAGAAAGAATTAATCTTTAAAGTAAATGTTATTCAAAAGACTCCATGAGACAAAAAACCTATCCAATCTGGCTTCTCTCCTATGCTCTCTCAATTGACTATTGCACCAAGTTTATAAACTCACCATCCGTACATGCATCTACTAGTTGTTAGTGTCTTTGAGTTCCTCCCAAAGAACCAACTTATAACCTCTCATGGCAGTGCCTTTTTCCAACCATGTGTCCGTCTTCATCTCTAGCATATTGAAATCCCCCATAGAAAACAATTGCCATCTGCACATAATAGAGATTCCCATAAAAGCTTTTTATCTGTTGCTGAATCGGGAGCATACAAAGAAATTACTGCAAAGTTTATCCCTTTGCAAATATAGTTGAAGAAATAACTCCATCAACAAATGAAGAATCAAACTTTGTGGTAGAGGATAAAGACTATGCCTTCTGAGCACTTTGTCTTTTGAACTTTATTTATCATCACTTGGTCAAATTTTGAGGTTCTCTACCTAGAATAGTACTCCAAAAAGAATGTTATGTGTTTTTTCTTTTGTAAATAACCTCTAGTCACCATATGATGTAGGCCATGTGATATGTGTTTACCCCCATGGTACCTCTTGCAGACATGAGAAACTAGGTCCACACAAAGACCTAAGATTCATCCTTGTACATGCAAGGGAGATAACCATTTGGGGGGGGTCTATCCCATTTTTGTAAACCTTGACTCTTGGGCACCTTTGCTAGCATGAGATCCTAGCCATAGATTTATCCTTGACCACCATGAGATGGCATGAGAAACTATGTGACTAGATAAATCCTTGACATAGCAAGAGGCAAACCCTTGAGGGGGGAATGTTGGGATATATGTGATCAAGGGCTTACACTAAGGTGCATGTGTGCATCTAGGGGATTCACATGTGTGTGTGTGTGTAGTAGAAGCACACCTAGTGCTATGAGGTGTCTAGACTATGACAGAAGTGATGATGTAAGTACAAAGGCCCCCACATGGGAGGTTCCTTTGATTTAGCTAGTTCCTATGATGTAGGAGCTACCTCCATCGATGTAGGAGAGGTGCCATTGATTTAGGACACCCTCTCTCCATTTCTATAAAAGAGGGACTTCCCTCTCACAATGAAGAGAACACCCATTTGAATATCTCATGTGTTCTCACTCACCTCCATGATGAAGCTCTCCTCTCTCCCCAAGTTCCAATAGTATGAGCTCTGAAGCCTATCTTCACCTAATTGCAATAATTGTTGTAGTCTAAAATTAGCTGATTCTTTTGTTGAAAGCCTATGTTCTACATCCACTCTTAGTCTTCTTGCAACAAACTCCATCGGAACTATAGCCTCACAACCATAGAACAAGTGTCAGACTTGTCGTGGTGACTTTCTAGGCTATTCTTAATGCCCATGGGACTGAATCTATCTTTTGATCCCAATCTGTAGAGGATTGTCTACCATTGTCCTCTTAAATAACGTCTTCATTATTTTGTTGGTACTTTCAGCATAAGCATTGCCCTGAGGGTAGTAAGCTGCTGACTTTTTGTGTAGCATCATGTGCAGCTTTGTCATTTTCTAGATTGTTTTGTTGATGAAGTGTGTTCCTCTATCTGATACTATCTCAATAGGTACACCAAATCTTGTAGTGATATTATAATATAGGAAATATGCAATAGTTATAGCTTTTTTGTCTTTGGGATCTACTACTTCCACCCATTTTGTGCAGTAATTAGTTGCACCAAGTATGTATTGATTACCTGTGTACTTTGCTACTGGTTTGATAGGTCCTAGAAATTCCAGCCCCCACTTTTGAAAAGGTCCTAATGCTAGGAATCAGGATGGGCTAATGTGGCATTCTGTCATCACATCCAGTGGCCAAACATCTCTTTGGCATGGTAAATAATATTTGGAATAGTTATGAGCATCTTTAAGGACTATGGACCACCATAGGCCTACTTGTAATATTTTTCTACCTATGATCTCACCTGAAAAGTGTCCTCCTAATGATCCTCCATGGGCCTCTACCAAAATAGCTTTTTGCTCATGATGTTGGACACATCTTTTTATGACTTGGTCTATTCCTCTTCAGGCAGGTCATATGGAATCCCTATTGGAGATTCTCCTAATGTCAGTCTGCTGAGATAATCTACAATATTATGCTATTTTCTATGTCTATGAACAATTGTATGATCAAATTCTTATAGTCGGAGCATCCATCTAGCAAGTTTGCTTATGAGTTGTGGTTTATTAACCAAATATATTAGTGCTTGGTGGTCCACATTATAAAAAAATCTTGTTGCCCAGCATATAATGTTTGAACTTATGCAATGCATATACCATCCCAAGTGCTTCTCTTTCAGTGACAACATAATTCCTCTCATGCTTTGTGAGGATCCTACTTGCATAGTACACTGGATTGAACCATTTGTATTTCTTTTGTTGCATTAATAATACACTAATAGCTGTGTTTGATGCATCCACAAAGACCTCAAATGGTAAACTCCAATTAGGTGGTTGCAAGATGGGTGCTATTTCCAACATATTTTTAAGGATATTAAAGGCTTCATCTTGTTCTTTCCCCATACATATGGATCTGATTCTCTTGTTAGCTTTATAAGTGGAAAGCATATCTCAAAAATCTGCAATGCCATTTGACTTGCCCAACAAACCTTTGTAATTGTTTCAAATTCTTTGGTGGATTTGCCTTCTTAATGACATAGACTTTCTTAGGATCAATTTCCATCCCCTCCTTTGATATGATATGTCCCACTAGGACTCCTCTTTTGACAGCAAATGCACATTTTGCAAGGCTAGCCAATCGGCATTTTTTAAAGCATGGTCTTAGCTGAACAAGATGTTCATGCCTTTTTCCAAAACACTTAAAAATCATCCAAAAATACTCTCACGAAAGTTGTATTCTGCAAATACATTTTGGATGTACTTTTGGAAAGTAGGTGGTGCATTTTTTAGTCCAAATGTCATCACATTAGATGCAAATACTCCCCACTTAGTTACAATTGCTATTTTTTATTTGTCCTCAAGAGCCATTCTGATTTGATTGTAGCCACTCCACTAAATCCATCAAGGAAACTATAAAGTTCATGGCTTGCAACATCAGCTAGTAATGAGTCACAAAATGGGAGTGGAAATGGATCATCGATTGTGGAACCATTCCATTTCCTATAATCCACATATATTTTGAGTTTCCCATTCTATTTTGGTACAATAACAATTGGGGATAACCATGTTACATGGTCCAAGGGATATATGAATCCAACTCTGAGTAGTTTGTTACTTGTTTGGCATAATTGGGGTTCATCCTATATCTATGTTGTATCACTGGGGTCGCATCTTTTTTTAGATTGATTCTATGTTGGAAAAATTTTGGGTCTACACCCTTCATGTTTGTAAAGTGCCATGCAAACACATCTTTGTATTTGACTAGCAATTTCTTGAGTTCTTTTTTGAATGAACTATTGAGGCCAGTTCTTAGCAGCACTATTTTGGGGTTATCATGGTTTCCAAGTTTCATTTCTTCTATATCATCTTCTTTTACTCTTGCACTTATTTTCATATGCTCTTCAAACTGTGTTTCTTCTTCAATGATGACCTGCATACTTGTTTTGTTGTTGTCCTTTGTTGATGTACCCTCCTCATTGTCTGATTCTTTTGCTGTATTGTTATTTTTGTAGTCAGATTTTGCATCCAACTTCTGTCCAAATCTATGTGCCTGTGTTGTTTTTGCAGTTAGATCAGTAGCTTGTGGTTCTCTTCCTTGAGTGATGTATTGCTTGACTATTTTTATGACATATACCTCAAAGATAGGTATTATAGATGGATTTGTTCTCAGGAAGCTTTCCTTCTCATCCTCCTCACGTTCAGCTACCATGTTTACACCTTCTTCCTCCAATGGTTGCATATGTCAAGGGAAACTTCTTTTAGATGTTAGGTAAATCTTAAACTTTTTCTTACCTTTTGTCATCGTGATTCTCTCAGCTCCCCAATCTTGTTTCACTCTTGCAGCTCTTAGCCAAGGCCTACCTAATAGCATGGAGTAGGAACTATCTTTTTATTCCGTTTTGAGTACAACAAACGTCACAATGAAACTTAATCCCCATATGCTAATTTCTTGGCCTCTGAGGTTGCCCAATGGATGGATTCTTCTTTGTTTAGCCATTCTCACTTGAATTGGTGCTAGAGCTAACTCATTGAGGTAGAATTTCTTGAATAACTCTTCAAATAATTTTTTAATACTAGATCCTCCATCAATCAGGAGATCTGGTATTCTTTGAATTTTGTACTCAATATTAATTGTTGGAACTCTATAATTAACCTCCTCTATTGTTGATATATAGATTTATTTAGATTCCTCTTCATCCTCTTCAAGCATAGCTTATGGTGCTTTAGGTTGGTTGTCTCCTTCCAAACCTTGAAATAATTGCTCCTTGAATGCTGGTACAAGATTTAATAGTTGGTCCAATGTGATCTGTACCTTTGGTAATTCTGATACTGGAGCAACATGTCAACACCAACACCCAATTCCATGTATCGATTGGTTCTTGTGTTTGATGGTACTAGGATCAAGGCCTTTAAAAGGATGATGACCTTATACCTCAAAGGATGTGTTTGATGCTAGTAGATTCGAGGCCTTAAAAAGGATGATAACCTTATACCTCAAAGGAGAAGGTAATTATTAAAAAAAAGATGGGACTGAGAAGAAACCTAATGCCGCGGCCCATGCAAAGTCTTGGCAACTTTGTGTAGACAAGGCTCTTGCAACATTGGCTTGATCTTGAAGGGAGAGATCATGCTCAAAGCACCATGCAATGCAAGCAGTGGTTGATACAATGATACAAAAGTGCTTTGAAGTAGAGGTATTGCATATAATCTTCCACAAGCTTGAGAATTTATAGTATGTTGATGGGGGAGATCTTCACACTCACGTTTGGTCAACAAAGGAATTGTTTAATAGACTAACACATGTGCTGGGGATGCTTACAAAGTCTCGATCTAATAGCAGAAGCTCTAGGAGAAGCTCAAGCTCTATCAATCTCTTCCTAATACCTGGCATAATTTTCAAAGTGCTCTAATATTGACCAACAAAATTCTCACTTAGGAGCAAGTATAGCGGATGCACTCTACCAGGATGAGATGAAAACTTGGCATATCTACATTTGGTGGAGATTAGGCCTTGATCATGCAAACACCACCTAGATTCTCCTCAGGTCCTAAGGCGCCTTGAAGAAAAGGTAAATATCACTACTGTGATGTTGAAGGTCACTTTGAGTTTAAGTGTTGTCGCAAGCTTGCTAATCTTGAGAAGCAGCTTAGAGACCTCAAAGCTTACCCCACTACATCAAAGCCAAACTTTGACAAAGTGTGTACTATGCACAATGTCCATGAAGTCCTAGCATCATGTTTCATGTTCAAAGTCAGATTAGTACAAAATCTCATTTTGGACTAAGGAGAAAATGAAAACATGACATATCATAGGGATTGGTTTGTGTCATTTAAGGATTGCACCTCCAAGTGTACAGTGCAAATGGGAGATGATTTATAGTATGCAATTGAGGGGTTAGTGATATTGAGGTTCGACTTTCCACTGATGATACATTTCAATTGCATAGAGTTCTTTATGGGCCAAATCTAAAGCAAAGCTTCATTTCAATAGCTCACCTCACGGACATGGGCCACATCACCGAATTTATTTCCCATGTCTGTTTCATCTGTCATGAAGAAACCCAACAACTTATTGCTCAAGGTATTCATCACCAATCCCTTTCTCTTCTTATAGATGCCAATGACATTAAAAGCGTGGTTCTTTTGGCCACAAATGGTAGTAATGCCAAGAGTTGTGGCACTGATATCGAGCCCATGCAAACATTTAGTCTATCAAACATCTACAGAGCCACAATCTTATTGATGGCCTTAGCTTAGTTGTTCATGCTCATTTGAGTGTTTGTGAACTATGTGTCACTGGCAAACATTCGCAAAGTTCATTTTATCATAGCGCACCTTGTGCCATTGAATTGCTTGGATTGGTACATATAGATTTGTGTGGACTGATGCCTATTCCATCTAAGGGTGGTAGTAGATACTATATGACTTTTATAGATGGTTATAGGCATTGGACAAAGGTGTACTTTATTCAACACAAATCTGAGGCCTTTCATTCTTTTCAAGACTATCAAAGCATGGCTAGACTTCAAACAAGTCACTGTGACTCAAGATCCTTCGATCTGACAATGGCGGTGAGTATATATTGCAATATGTAGCCATGGAGTCCTATTGCATATTAGTACTAGAATATTTGATAGAGTTTTTGCAATTTTTATTTTCATGCATCCTTTCAGTGACATGTATATTGGCTTGTGAAACATTTGATTCGGTCTCTATTTCTAGATCTATTCTATCTACATCAATGTGCATCCCACTAGCCACATTATCACATGATGTGTTTGTGCATGTGAAAGTAGTGCCAAGCCTTGTTCCTCAATGATGCCCTTTCTTCTTTTCTTCCTTAGCTATTTCATGGGGTCCAATTATATATTTGTTCTAGAGCAACTAATATAGTTTTAATAAGAGGGATTATCATAGATCTCCCCTTTTATTTAGGATCTCAAACACCCAAGCGCCCACAATAGGGGTTTTTGCCATCCTCTTCCTTAAAATTAGACAAGCTAGTACCACACCTTGGGATACACAAGCAAGGCTAGCATCTACACTTTGGTTGGAGTTGTACTCTTCAAGCTTTGGCATAACTTTTAGGTATTATCCCCAAGAAAAATCGTGTGTGCTTGACTCCCTCCTCTAGCATTTTTCATTGGTGAATGGAGTGGCGGAGTTGAAGATCATAGACAAATGCCAAAGTTGGCATGATTGGTGTCAGATGGTTACCTAGCATGTCCATCGCATGTAAAACACCACCTCATTGTAACCAAGGGGTTTTGAACTCACAACCTCACCATTGTGACCCCAAAGCATTACCAACTAGGCTACAAGTTTGGGGACATAGATCTACCTTTGTAATTACATGGAGACTATAGTTTTCAACCATTAACATTGGGAGTGGTACTAAATTCTATCTTTGTGTTTACTCTTCTTATTTTTCCTAGCCAGTCTCATTGAATTAAGAGCCTAGAAATGCATTAGATTCTCATGTTACCTTTGTTGTCTTGAATTTCTATCAATTCATGGATTATATCCTCATGGTACCTTATTATTTTGCAATTCCATCTATTCATCCTATAGGAAAAATGCCATGTCTTTAGCATCCAAAAGGAATCCTAGGCCCATTAGTAAGATGAATGTGGGTAGTATCTAAACTCAATCAACACACACTATTTATACCTCTCCCCAAGGCCATTTCCATGTAAGATGGATATAATATCTATTAAAAAACATCATACCAAGAGTTGGAAAGAGGTTCTCATTCTAAATAATTATATGGTTGATTTTAAAATTAATCAATGATGGAAAAGCCTAGATATTAATGCCAATTTTGAGGAGCTGGATCTTCTATGGTTGATTTTAAAAGCAATCAATGATGGAAAAGCGTAGATATTAATGTCAATTTTGAGCAAACTTCAACCTCCTCCATTTGTTACACATGAGAATCCAAGGGGTTAATATGAAAATTTGAGATTCTCTCCTTGAGCTTAAGAACATTGATACAAACTTAGACACACACATCACTTTCCAAACATTTTCCCATGAGGGCTTGGATGATTTTTTCATCTTAGTTTTGTTAAGAAGTGAAAGTTTTATATTGGTGTCGAAAGTCTGTATGCCCTAATAAAAACAAATGTTTGAAACATTGGCCAAGATTTGAACCTTTAATATGAAAAAATTGAAAGTTTCGCCGGGATTGAAAGGTTTACTTTAAAATTCTAAAGAAAATATATAGAATCATACTATGTTATATCAATATTTTGAAACTTAAAAAACTACACCAATAAAATTTTGCCAGGATTTTATATTAATATATAAAATACCTTATTTGTGAATTTCTTTATTTTTGAGAAAAAAAGGATTTATATTATAAACAATTCATAAGATATACATTTGGCTCCCATTTAAGTCAGCCATATAATATCAAGTACATACGTCACTCTGAGTCTATTTCATAGTAAATGGATCCCTTGAAGTGGCATTCTTTGTTGAAAGTCTGCAGCTCATGCTTCTTGATCTCCGTGAAGGACTGCTCAAGGTCACTGTCATAAATCTGCAATGCCTGCTAACCATTCAAAAGCCATATATTCTGCATGGCTTTTGAATGGTTAGCAGGCATTTGAATCTCACGGAGGCATTCAAATGGTTAGTGATAAGCTTAGTGATGCAGGCATTTTAATCAAAAGCCATATATTCTGCTTATCATTAAATTGAAGCTCATTTTGGGAAATCCACACAAACCACAATGCATGTGCTCGCACACATGCCCATCGTGTGTGTTTGACTTTAGATTCATCCACTAGGAGAATTGCTTTCCAATCGACTGGCTCCCCTAATTGTATCTACACGACTTTCTTCCAGACCTTCCTAGCTGACGGGCATGCTATGAATAGGTGAAAAACATCCTCTTGAGCTCTCGGACACTGTCCACATTTTCCATCCCCTTTTCCAATTTTAACCCCCATGGCATTTGTCCAAACAGCCTTCAGCATTACAAGCCAGAACAAGGTTGACAACTTTTTCGAAATAGCTTTAGCCCAAATAAGTCAAAATCTATGTTTCCAACAAAGCGTAGAGTTGAAGGTATTCCATTGAGAATTGACGACAGGGATCATGTCTTCAATAGAGTCATAAGGCGTCAGAACAAGTAGCAAATGAGAGGATAGTATCCAACTGGACTTTAGGGCGTAGTTGAGCACAGCACCTCCCTTCCACTATGTATCACCTTCCTAGAGAGCTATTCTAGTAGGCGATGAAAGTCGCATCCTGATTAGTAAGTTTGAATTTTCTCCTAATTTCCAGTAGCATCTTCCATATGAAATGATCCCTTTGCCACAGCTGACCCCAAGCTTGGAGGCACTTGCTGAAAAAGAGGCAGGCTTTATTAAAATCTGTTTTGCTAAGTAGAGCATTCCTGTGAATCGTTGATGCCCAAATGGAGTCTAGCCTCATAAAAGTGCCTTTTCTGGAGAAATGCAATTGAGTTTTGATATATTCAAGCGCCCTCCATGGGGATTTCCACAAATCACTTCCCTTTGTTGTGCAGGGTTCCTAATAGAAGACTGCAGATAGTATTGGGTAATTCTTCCACCAAGTTAGCTCTGATAGACCAAATACGCTTGAAGTTATAAGCTAGAAGTATAACCCAATCTAGTTCAGGGTTTATAAGGACTTTGAGAATCCAAGAAGCAACCAGCTTTGCTGCCGCCTGTTTGATGTCAACTACTCCCAGACCTCCTTCACCCTTCGGACGGGTGCAGAAATTCCATTTGACTTTGGCTATTCTGTTATAACCCCCCCACAGGAAGGCTCAAAATTTGGAAATGAACTTACCTAAACCCCCTTGATTGGGATGCCAACAAGATAAGTAAAAGATGGTAATCGGATACAGGCAATGGTTGAGCACCATTAGGGCACCATTCTCCTCCCTGCTAGGTTTGATTAGAAGCCTTTCCACTTCTCTAGCTGCACGCTAAATCTATTAAGAACCCAATCCCGTCGATCATTCATAGATACCTCAAAACCCATAGGTATGCCAAGCAATCTGAACACAGTGCCTTTTTGGATCGGTTGATAGCTAAGGAGATCTAGCTCACTTTGGGGCTTTCCACTGAGAGTGCAATACCCTGTTTGCTATGATTGATGAGTGAGCCTGATGCAAGACAGTAGGTTTCAAGACATTCCAATGACTTCTCACACCTCGTGGGCAGAATTTCTAGGCATAAGATTGGTGTCATCTGCAAATTGTTGCATAATTAATTGCTTCCTAGTAGGCAACTCTATTCCTTTTACTATTCTCTCAGAGGTTTTTTCACTGAGAAGCCAACCCAATGAATCCGCAGGTATAGCATAAAGGAGAGGAGTAAGTGGGGTAGCCTTGCCTAATGTGGATATTTTCAACTAGAAAGGAGAATACATCTCACCATTAATGCATACCTTGGCTAAGGCATTGGTGAGCAGAAGTTTGATTGCAGAGATGAAATTTGGGCCCAAACCCATGTTTTTCATGGATTGTAGTAGAAAATCCCAATCGAGTTTGTTATACACTTTATCAAAATCATTTTGATGAAGCAAATATCTTGACTTGACTCCCTAGCATATTCACAACCTTTCCAAATATTCACAATAGCCTCCACGAGATGTCTCCCTTTTATGAATCCCTTCTATTCCTGCAAAATCTATCGGTCCATCTTGTGTTGAATTCTTAGTGCTAAAACCTTGGAAAAGATTTTGTACTACAGTTAAGCATTGTGAGAGGTCTCCAGTTTTTAATTAGATCCTTTTGTCTTTCTTTGGGAATAAGCTTAATTATTGCACCATTCAGGTGATCAGGAAGACAAGAGTTGGAGATACTTTCTTGCCATACCTCCAGGAGTTTGGGGCCTATCCAATCCCAAAAGACTTTGTAAAACTCAACATGAAGGCTGTCTTCCCCCAAGGTTTTGCCATCTTTCATGATCAACATTGCTTCCTTGAGCTCACCAAGAGTAAGAGGAGATTCCAAGCTCTGGTGATCAAGACCTCTGACTACACTTTGTCTTACTGATTGGCATCTGTGTCTTGCAAGCATCAGCTATCATCTGGATGCATAGTTCTTGACAACAGGTTCTTAAAGTACCCACTGATGTAATCTCTGTTCTTGGTGTCAGATTGTGCCCAACTATTAGCACTGACTTCAAGAAGCAGCATGCTACATGGTTGTTTCACATAGTGACCCAGCCACCCCTCCCTCTCTTATGGGCGATTATGAAGTTTCATGGTTGCAACTTTTCCTCCTGGAAATTACATGTACAATTTTATTTCATGGAAAAGAGTTTGTGGGGGCTTGCTTTTGGAACCAATTGGTAGCCCAAGAACAACTAGGATACATAAGGTAACAACATGGGGCCTTAGAGGTACACTACTAAGAAATCCTATGTATCACGTGAATTTAAGTGGTATTTGTAAGACCCTTCTTTACTTATGAACTAATGGATTTTGAATAACCCCTAGTTTTGAATACATGGGGCACACTAAAATCCTATGACATGAACCCCACCGGGCATGGGACCAGAAGAATGAATGAGCCATTATAATGCTAAGACGTGAATTGAGATTATACTATTTTCATCACCTTGGCCTGACAAAGTCAAAAGATAACTAGGTAATCTTGGAATCCTTGTTTGTTGTTAGAATGAAAGTATCCTTGAAGAAAGAATTTTTGGAATTCAAATGGGAGAAGATGAGAGTTTAAGAACATTCTTGAATTAAATATGAATGCTGCTAAAATAGTTTAGTGTGCTAGGTTCAAGAGTAGATCTAGATGATTCTAAGGCTATACTTCTTTCTCCTTGGTATTTTGAAACTATTAGAGATTTAAGGATAGATGATGATGTAAATGTTTTGGATGTTGTTTCATTGTTACTAAATGAAGAAATAATGGTAAATGCTATGTATCCTAGTGGTAATCGCTTATGTGGTAGAAGAAAACAAAATCTCAAAGAAAAATAAGTGAGGTTGTGAGCATTGTAGAAAGCCAAGTCATTCAAAGAAGCAACACTAGAAGTGGTAGAGGGATGAGCAGTCAAAAAGTTTGAAGAATAAATCCTATAAAGTGGAAGAATTGAATTTGAAAGAACATGGTAAGTTTACTATAGTATTGGTGAAAGAACATGGTAAGTTTACTATAGTATTGGTCAAGTTCCTTTTAGCTACCATTGTTGTTAGTAGTTTGGTTTTTGATTATTTCAAGATTCTTTTCATCCCCCATTTGCATTTTGGGGGGGAATGTTGGAAAAAGCCTTTGCAAGCTCTAGTTATTTGGAATGATTGTATGCTTGTGGCATTTGAATAAAAGAGGGTCGTGTTGTGTTGATAAATGTTGAGTATGTGTGGGTGGCCTTTGTAGGAGATGGTGATTAAATGGTTGACATGGATACATGGCTAGAGACAAGTGCATTGCTGGTGATTGGATCATATACGTAGATAGGGTGTTTGGTTGAGCATGGATGCTAACCTAGGGGGTCACTAAGAAAGGGGGGTTTCCATTTTCCGAGCAAAAACCCCCAAGCGACGAGCGGACAAAAGGTGGGAGGGTCCAAATATATAGGCTCAAGTCATTTTTGGGGAGCAAAAAAATCCAAATTATTTCAAGGAATATGTAAGTAAATATGAAATATTGATAAATAGATATAGATATAGATATAAATATACCTTTATATAATATACATATATAATGTCTAAGTGGTGACTTATTTACGACTTTCAAAAATCCTTTCTTTTCCTTTCACCATTGGTTGGATCATGAAATTTTGAGCAAATATCCTCTTTACAGTTCCTCAGGATGACCTAAGAAAAATATATAATACATTTTTAATAGACCCTCTAAGTGTATTTTGCCAGAGGAATATGGTTTGAAGAGCTTGCCCCAACCCTATTCCACCGGCGGAATACCCTTGGAGAGCCTACGCAGAAGGGGTCAACTTTTGCTCCTTAGCTCAGATTGAGGAGCTGTAAAAGGGAAAAATGTTCAAAATCTCATGATCTATGCAATGGTAGGCTTAAAATTACACTTTTTATAGTTATAAAAGAGAAATTTTAAAAATTTCAAGATGTATATGAGAGTTACAACTTCTCCCTAATTCATATTATGGTAAGAAGGAGTTCAATAGAGACCACATTTCCTTAAAAGTACTTAGGTTTGGAGAATTGGGAATATTTTGAAAATTCCTTTCTTGCATTCCCATATTTGATAATGTATTAGAGATTAATTTATGATCAATTACAATGGCTTCAAGTATGAGGTTTCCAATATCTTTTTCCTACTCATCCAAGGAATATGATGATGTTCTCTAAAATGAAGGTTATAATGAAAAATAAGTAAGTATATGGTTCCATAAATGAGAAATTAAGAAAGAATTGTATATTCCTTTGAGAAATATACAAGCATGGTTGGTGTCAAAAATTATCGCTCAGACTTTTTCGCTCATAGGTTTTTGCTCGAAAACTATGCATATCCCTAAGAAAGTATGTATGATAGCACGTGCGATCAACATAAGGGCTTTTATTTTTTTGGGAGTTACAAAAATTATACATACATTATGGGATTCTTACATAGTGGCCCCTCAGGGATGCTAAATGTCATCTGAATGGCAAGCCTGCAACTTGTGTGGTAGCATGACATCTAGTTGGGGGTAGTGAAACGTCATGCACCTCTTAGCTTCCTACTTCTTTCGAGCTCAGTGACAAAGATCCTCATCACTTGAAAAGAGGGATGAAGAATACACTTTTATGCAAAGGAATCTACTACACACCTTCTTTTTTTTCTTCTCTTAGATAAGATTAAAGATGCTAACATCCAAAGTGATGTTATACTCTAGCATAGGGAGAAGAAAAGGATCAAGGGATGCCATGATTTCACCAAGCCAACTTGTACCAAAGATAAGGGTGATGTGCTATTGAAAGAAGATTTTGTGGATCAACAGAGGTTGATATGGTTGGATGGTTAAGTTTTGAGAAAGTAGGACTCACATCATAAAAGACTCTTAAAGAAGTTTAAAATAATCCTATAAATATCACCAAACACAAGTGACAAAGGTTTATGACTTTTGTAAAAGACATCACATAAATAATTAAATGTCACATAAATATGTGGATTCAAATAGTCTTTTCATAGATATATGCTTCATAGGAAACATAGAATCGGTAGAAGAGTTATGGATAGTTTACTGGACCAGGGTAAAAACAATCATAGCACTCTGGGCCTCATAACTCTTCCTACATACCATTGATATAGAATCTAAATACACTAGAAAATGCAAATTAAAGAGAGCTTTGTGCTGATATAAGTTTGATCGTAAATAGAGAAGCATTTGAAGGCTATAGATAGTTCATTAGCTAGAAGTAAATACTATCAAATAGAGGCTTGAAGGGTGCACTATTAAGAAACCCTATGTGTTACTCAGGGCATGCACTAGTGAGAAACCCTATGTATAATGTGTGTTCAAGGGTATTTTCAAAATCCCTCAACTAACATTTTTTCTACTAAGCTTCATCAGAGTCGGCCCACAATGCTTTAAACACAAGGGAGAAGAAGACGTTCCATACATTCAAGAGGGACCGAGAGCGAGAAACTCTTCATCATCCAATTTCAATTGTTGTCTATAGATTCCTTTCCCCATCACCCACATGTCATTATCCATGTCCTTATGGGATACTTTTGACATGTGTCTCATATCACAAGATGCTCATGACTCTTTAAATATTTAGAAAGTTAAGACTTCTCATATGGAGCCCATAGAGACCCTCTGATTTGCATATGTCCACATCCTCCATACTCCATATAGGAATTCTAGAAGGGTTCCTCTTGATTTCAAACTCTTCCACACTTCTCCACATGCCTCCCACATGCAAGGCATGTGTTTTCTACTACATTATTATGCACACATGCACATAAGAGCTACTTCATACTCAATTCATAATAGATTGAAGATATAATTTCAAATAGCATCAGTTTCTCCCTCACATGTGACATCAAATTAAGTATTTGAGATGACGGTATAATCAAACTTGAATTTAAGTGTTGGAAATATTTACATTATTCTTGATATAAATAAATAAATAATAAAAACTTATGTATATGTACACACACACACGCACATACATACATACATATATCGAGTAGATAATCTGATATACTTTAGCACAAACAACATGTAAATAACAAACAAATATTATCTTTCAGAAGAAGCTCTTGTCATGGGTTGTGGAATTAGCCACCACCCTTAATTTCATGGATATGCAAATAACCTAAACTCAATAGCATACTAAATTAAATCTATATCAAATTATTGTTGTGTTGGAGAACTTCCCTCCCTCTCCCTCTCTCTCTCTATGTGCATATGTGCATGCATGCATCACTCTCTCTCTCTCTCTCTCTCTCTCTCTCTCTCTCTCTCTCTCTCTCTCTCTCACACACACACACATGTGCACGCACACACACCCACACACACATGCACATGCATGCACACACATGCTTGCACGCACGCATGCACACGCACACATACACACAAACAAACAAGTTTGCACACACACACACACACACACACACACACATAGATGCATATACATGCACATGCATGCACACACACACACAAAGAGAGAGAGAGAGAGAGAGAGAGAGAGAGAGAGAGGAGGGGGGGGGAGGGAGGGAGAGGTGTGCTCAAACAAAAAGATTCAAGTGAGATGTAACTTGTTGAGCCTGAGATTCACATGTATCGACACCACACCAAACGGCCCAACCTCAACCCCAACAGCCCTCCCCAAATTGCCAACTTGAAGAAGGACAATATCCAAAATCACCAACCCAGAGGTCAACAACCAAACAGCCACGGCTAGTGGTTTTGGACAATGATAGTGATGAGCAAATAAATGCAACATGCCAAGGAGATATGCCATAGAACCTAAGGACCCTAGAGTCAAGAGAAATAAAGGTAGATCAATTGACTATGCAGGATGCAGGTGCAAAACAGATTGATGCCTAAACCAAAGAAACAAGACAGCTTGTATGGCCACGAGTCTCAACGTTCGCCATGTCAGCCGATGCATACAAATTCTTGTAGTCAAAAGGTCTAGGAAACCTTTTTGAGAAGCTGCAATCCTTCTTACCAATGCTTGCTATGACTAAATACATTTGTCAATTCATAACATCATATAAAAGCAGAGAGTTGGAGAAGGATAATTATAGCACATTACCATATAATGAAAATCCCTTATAGATCTACCTCAGTAGATCCACTATGTAGGAAGCTTTCTCATTCCCAGAGGCACAAGAAGAATATCAAAAGAAACATTTGGATGCAAGACTCTCTCAGATTCAGGATTTATTCCCACCTAACACAAAGTCACAAAGCGGGGGGATATGCCATGATATGATTCTGGATCCTATATGCAAAGAGGCAGTAAAGTTTCTAGCTCGCATTTTCAATCATACAGGAGTGAGAAAAAATTACATGTTGGCCTCAACACATATCCTTGTTGCTAACCAATTATGTATCCACTACACAAAATGGAAAAAGCTACATTGCCCATCTATTGGCCATTATAATTGGGTTTGCAACATAGCAAGAGGAAGACTTTACACCCCTCTCAACACAAGATATAGAAGACTTTGAAAATTAGACTTTATCACTGGAATGGTAATTAGATCCTCCACCTACTCTCAATACGAATAACAGGGATGGACGACAATCTGAACAGGTTTTAGAGAATGACAATATGGAACTCTGCCAAAGAATCCTGCAACTCAATTTATTATTGCTACCACAACAGGACTCGAGAGTGGAAATCCAAGAGGAGACCACGCCACCCAATGACTTTACAAGTGATCCAAATAGCATGCCTCTTCAAGAATCACAAGTTAACAATGTTAACAACTCCACGACTCTAAGGTCACAACCCCCAAATGTCTCTAGTGGCACCATACAATAGACTACTGTTCAAGAAATAGATCAAAATTCCACATGGGTACATGGGAGTCAATTGTATGTCCAATACAAGCAAGGAAATAGCACATTCTAGATCATATAGCATCATAGCCAACAATTGCAAATAATGAGTTAACATTGTAGTAGAACAAGCCCTTATCATCATGGGGCTTGTATAGGTTGGCATGCAATGGTCACAATGATTTGCTACCATGGCATAAGATGAGAAGGCAAGAGAAATGGAAAGACAGATGCTCCCATCACTCCAAACCAAGTTGCAAAGTGCCAAGATTTGAATTCATAAGGTCAAGGAAAGCATGGTAGAGCAAATGCTGCAATAGTTCCTTGCACAAAATGCTCATGTACAAAGTAGAAAGGATGCTTACAAGCCACAAATTTTCTCCAAGAAAAACACCTACAACTATCTGATTCCTTGAACAAAAATGAAGAGGTCAATTTATCCCTCTCCCAAATGCAAGTCACTTGTGATGATCTAAAAAAAGAAATGGTATACTTAAATGCAAGCCTACTACTTAAAGAGGATCAGCTCCATGCCACAATAGACATAAACAATGAGTTGTTGAGTAGCCTCAAAGAAGGTAAACATCAAATTCAAGCACTAGAGAAGGAACGCATAGCATCAAGGGAGACACTTGTGAGTGCCAAAGTAGAATTGGATGCTCAAGAACAAGAGATAGTCCAACTCCGCGTGATTAATGATCAATTACCAGGGTAGGCAAAAGCAGCTCAACAATTCAATAGTCTAAAGCTTGCATACACCTCAACACTAGGTAAGTATAAAGAAAAGTGCATAGAGTTGCAAAATCAAAAGGCAATAATTTCCAACTACTAAGTCAAGCTGATGAAGATGTGGAGGGGTCAGCACAAGATCTGCTATTACAGGGCATCACTACATTATACCAAGAGCTTGTTGCAGTCCTCCAGTAAGAGAACCACCTTGAAGGAAGAATGGGCATTCAATGGAAACACTTGCAAATCAAGATGTTACATGCAGTATCTGATCTTGATTGGACCAAACCAGTGAGCACAAATACTCTCCAAGGTCTATACTAGCAAATGGTTGAAGATGAGAGAAATGTGTCCTATCTCTCAGTGCATGCAAATCTCATACGGTTAAAGCCTAATGCAGTACTACTATATGAGTATTTGATGGGAAGCCCTCCTCTTTGGGTAGTACTCCTTCCCTTACTACAGTAATCACCATCAACTTCCTTGAGATAAAACTCCCAAAAAATTCCTACATTAAAGTTGACAATGTCTACCAGAAGCAACAAAGATCTGCCAGAGGAACATGTGGTCTACATTCAATCTAATCTCCCCTATCTTGCCACTCCCTTTTTTGATCATCTCACATCCCTCCCTAACTCTAGTACCATCCTCTGTACCTTTCTAGAATCCATGCTAACCCATATTCCTTGCCATGCCTCTTTGCCCAGCTCTCAACACTACCTCCTAATCCAAGATCTAAATCTTATCATCTAGTTACACCTAACTTTTTCCATCACTTGACAATCCATCCCTCTACTTTCCACCAACATCCTTACTTCTACCTTCTCAAGTTCACTACTTGCCTTGACCTCAAGCTTTTCCCCTATAACCTCTTCATCTCCCCCAAGACCACATATTCCTCAGATCACACTTGAGTTTTCAATGGAAGACACCACTAATGATTGCATCAATGAGCTTCACGAATTAGATAATCCAAATCACACACCCACATGCAAACTGTAGTAGGATACAGATAGGATTCCCATGTGTGGTAATCCCATTGGTGATTTTTGGAAGCAGTACCCAAATATGCAGTCAAGAGGAGGATGGGACCTCTCGGGAATTTCAATGAGTATTCGCCAAGCGTAAATCACTCCAGACATAAGCAATAAATTAGAGCCACGACTTTCTTGGTATAGACCAAAGCTTCTCAACAAAAAGTACCTCCTTGATTATTTACAAGCTCCATCTTCCTTTCGAATGCATCCCACATTTTATGCGGTACCCCATTGCTACCGGTGGGATGCCAAACATCATGATCTAGATAGTATAGATGCTCCTCGCAATTGGCTGCTAAAACTCAAAGATCAAATGGACAAGCTAAGAAAAACTCATCAGAGCCTTGGACAAACATGCATCAATTATGACAGGAAGTTATGAAAAAACACCCAAGGAAAGTGCAAAATTTAGTGAAGATTTAGCAATAACCTTGGAGGTATCCCTCACCATTGATGACCATTTACCCAACCTCAATTTCAACCCAAATCAACAAACAGATGCTCAAACAACCAGTCGCCTTTTTCAAAGAGCCATATCACTTCAAGGGAGGTATGTGTGTTTGTTTGAAGAAATGGTTGACACTGGCTTCTTAAAAACTGAGCAAACAAGCTACAATGCTCGTGGATTCCAAGGAAAAGATTGACAACAAGCTCGATCCATCTATCACCGACACCATCTTTACCATACTCATTAGGTAAAAACAACCGTAGTAGTACATCATCTATAGACTCAACCATAACCTAAGGATGGGTAATCAAATCGGTCCGAGGGAGTTGTTGACCCTGTGGCAACAATGGCCAAAAGTGTAGTCTAGAGCAATAACGATGAGATCATCATGTGTGTAGAGTAGCGGGGCAAAGCTCCGCTTGTAATATCTTGAGCTTGAAAGATGGTATGATGAATCTTAAAGGATGAGGATAGCCAAAATCCTCTCTAGAAAAGATCCAATCATACTTGCAAAATCAAGATCTAAAGAGAGAGACTAAATCTAGAGAGAGAAATACTAAAAGCCTACACTTTTTGAGGTCCCCCCACTTTGTGTAGAGACCCAAAAGGTCCACCCAAAAATTGGAGGGACTCTTGTCCAAAAGATCTGCTACAAAAGAGGTCCCACCATGGAAGTACCTACGGATTGTGTAGGGGAGGTAGCAAGCTAAGGGTGTCCACTTTCGGACCACTTTCGGGTGAGTGTGACACCCGCTCGAGTGAAAATACAAAGGTTTTGCTTCGGTCTCCAATACCTCGATCGAGGTATAAGCTCCAATGAAAATCACACACGAGCACAACCGAGCCTAGCCAATACCTCGATCGAGGTACGTAGATTTTTCACCGGACCGAGCCTCTACCTCGATCGAGGCTTGCTGGCAAGCCAGCTATACATGCCACATCTACCTCGTTCGAGGTATCGTGGCAATCCAGCTCAACCTCGATCGAGGTCAGGTGGCATGTCCAGCATACCTCGATCGAGGTATGTGCCATCCGACAGGGCAGCCAACAGGGCGGATGACATACCTCGATCGAGGTATACTGGACACATGACTTGGCATCCCGCTTCTGCCAACACACCACGATCGAGGTATCGTGGCATGTCAAAACCTCCATCGACGTGGATGTACCGAGATGTATGGGCATGTCACAATACCTCGATCGAGGTATCGTGGCATGGCAATACCTCGATCAAGGTAGATGTACAGAGATGTATGGGCATGTCAAGAATACCTCGATCGAGGTATCGTGGCATGCCAACGAGATGTATGGGCATCTCAAGAATACCTCGATCGAGGTATCGTGGCATGCCAATACCTCGATCGAGGTAGATGTGCCGAGATGTATGGGCATGTCAAGAATACCTCGATCGAGGTAGCTAAACCCTAATTTTTCTTATAAAAGGAGAGCGACCCCCCTCATTCCGCATACCTCGATCGAGCTCTGCCTCATCCACCGATTTCGGATTTGCCGGACTTCGACGGAATTGCGCGAGCGACGGAGAGCCACGAACGGACATCGACGGAGATGGACGGAGCAAGAGCGGGAGAGTCTAGGTAGGGTTTTTTTTTATGTAGCATTTTCTTTTATGTAGCATTTTCTTTTTGGTATAATTTGATTAAATTTTAGTTTATAAGAAAAATTATAAAATGCATTTTAATGTTTTTGTGAAATTTATGAATTACGAGATTTTTTATTTAAAATGTGAAAATTAAATATTTTTTTTAAATAGAGCTTTTTTTAGTAAATAAAAAAACGTTCATATTAATAATTATAAAATATTTATAAATTTGAAATGTATTTGTAAAATTTTTTTTTAATTTTTAAATTACGACATTTATAATTTAAAATGTGAAAATTTTAATTTTAAAAAACGTAATTTAAAATTTTAGTTTATAAGAAAATTTATAAAATGCATTTTAATCTTTTTCTGAAATTTATGAATTACGAGATTTTTTATTTAAAATGTGAAAATTAATTTTTTTTTTAAATAGAGCTTTTTTAGTAAATAAAAAAACGTTCATATTAATAATTATAAAATATTTATAAATTTGAAATGCATTTGTAAATTTTTTTTTTAATTTTTAAATTACGACATTTATAATTTAAAATGTGAAAATTTTAAATTTAAAAAACGTTTAATGAGGCATTTTTTATTCAAAATGTGAAAATGTTAAATATTTCTCTTTTTTTTATGTAGCATTTTCTTTTTGGTAGAATTTAATTAAATTTTAGGTTAAAAGAGAAATAATAAAAAATTTCTAAATTTCAAATGCAATATAATGTTTTTTTGAAATTTATGAATTACGACATTTTTTATTTAAAATGTGAAAATGAAATTTTTTTTTCAAAATAGAGCTTTTTTAGTAAATAAAAAAACGTTCATATTAATAATTATAAAATATTTATAAATTTGAAATGCATTTGTAAATTTTTTTTAAATTTTTGAATTACGACATTTATAATTTAAAATGTAAAAATTTTAAATTTAAAAAACGTTTAATGAGGCATTTTTTATTCAAAATGTGAAAATGTTCTATATTTCTGTTTTTTTTATGTAGCATTTTCTTTTTGGTAGAATTTAATTAAATTTTAGTTTATAAGGAAAATTATAAAAAATTTCTAAATTTATAATGCATTTTAATGTTTTTTTGAAATTTATAAATTACGACATTTTTTATTTAAAATGTGAAAATGAATTTATTTTTTTTAATAGAGCTATTTTTATTAAATAAAAAAACGTTCATAGGAATAATTATAAAGTATTTATAAATTTGAAATGCATTTGTAAATTTTTTTTTATTTTTGAATTACGACATTTATAATTTAAAATGTGAAAATTTTAAAACGTTTAATGAGGCACAAGACTCGCTCGACTTATCAAATTAATAAGACATTTTGTATAAGACTCGCTCGACTTATCAAATTAATACACAAACATAAACCTACTAGTCAACTATTGGAGTTGGACATTAAAGATTGACTAGTGACATGGTTGGTGACCAAAGCTTGAAGTTGACTAGACACTTTGGGACAAGCAAGTTCTTTAGAAGGAAACTAGGTTTAAGCTTGGGTAATCATCCCTAATATATTGGGAAATTACTAATGATAAATCATCCTTTAACTATTTGGCAATTAGTAAGGATCGATTCTACTAGGAAATATGTTGAAGGCATATGTCCCCTATTAGTCAATAGATTGATTAGACTAAGCATGCATGATAAGGCTATAGCTTGGAAATGCCTAGATAGTGGCTTAGTCCAAATCTTCAATATCCCTTAAGAAGACATGAAATAGTGGCTTAGACCTTAAGAAGACATGGAATAGTTTGCAAAGTGGGTGGATCTAGTTGAAGAGAGAAATCCATGTTGCATAACATTTGTCTGAGTTGAGCAGCCTCAAATCGACTTAAGAGAGAGAGAACTCCATAACCTTCAAGAGTCGACATTTGAAGCATCCCATTCCATGTTGTTTGCTACATGGCAGCTCGCCATGTGGCACACATACATCCCTTTTTGCACTGTAGGGAAACCTATGACTAATGTTAACAACATTTATCTTGTCTTTTACAAATGACTAAGATGTTTTCCCAAAAAGACTTTGTAACAATAATCACGTGAACCACCTCATAACCAAAATAGTATGGATGCTACATATCTCCTTTCCCTCGTTGAAACTATGTCACACATGGAATGTCAACCACATGCTCAAGGAATTATATGCTAGTTTCATTGTAAGCAAGGGTGGTCTCTTTCTTGCTAGTCCAACCATAGGCAACGGTGATGCTTATTACTTGAGCTCAACCAAAATTAACATTAGTTATCGTATGCAACCCTTCCCATTGCATAGGGACATCCAAGGATTTAATTTTCAAAGTTTTTGAATCCTCTTCCAGGGATCTTGTGCCCTTTGTTGTTGCTACGTATGTGGATGATCTCATTCCAAAACTATTTTTACAACTAGAAGTCGAGTGAGTCTTATACAAAATGTCTTGAACCAAGTGATGATCTATAGGAATGGCCACTAGTTGAGGTGGATTGCCCAACCAAAATAGATAATATTGAAAAGGCTTAATTATTTTCTCAAAGTTCTCGCTTTAAAAGGTCTGTAGTGTGAACCTGCTCTCTTTTTTAATGTGTAGTCCGAGAAATACTAGATGCGCCTTGCTTGTGTATCGTTCAAAGTAATGTATTAGGTATCCTTCTATCTCCTCCATATCTATTGCAAACCCAAGGCAGTAAAGCATTCAAAGAAGGTCTTATTAACCAAACCTCTCCACTATCTGTCCTTAGTATAGGGGCCATTAGTGGACAATGTGGTCCTTACACCACATGTGGAAAAGTTTCATATTGGATAAAAAGTGAAAAAAGGGAAACATATAAGGAAAAAATATTTGAGACATCTAAGTTTTAAAATGCAACGACTAGAGTGAAAAAATTCTAATCAAAATTAAGAATTATTAATAATATTGATTAATATTGAGCCACACATTTGGCCCATCTACCGGTAGGTGCATAGGATCTACCTCATCAAGGAGTACGTACAAATAGTTTTCATTACGTAAATAGATTATAAGTCATATTGAATAGAATATTATTTTCATTACCCAAATAGAATATTAATTTCCATGTGTTTTTTTTGTGCATGCGCCAGCCAGCGCACAGGTTCTAGCACCACTATTCGTATGCAGATAGAGATGCTGAGAGCTGAGATGAGGGCACTGCAGGATGCTAGGGCACCCCCTCACTTGGTTGCGAGCCTGGATTCAGTTATTGAGGCTCTGAGTCGATTGGACACAGTTGAGGACGTTGTGGATAGCTTTCAGGCACAGACTGAGGCGGAGATGTATAAATATCTCTCAATGCAATAAAGCTCCCACTCTTCGGGGTTCAATGTTCAAGCTCACTATTGTGTTCATGTGATTGATCTCCATTGCATCCATGCTTTCTTACACTATCATGTTCTAGCATGCCCTTACCCTTGCACTCCCTACCCTTGTACTCCCTCCTCCTCTCTCCTTCATCCTCCCTCCTCCTCTCTCTTTCCTTCTCCCTCCTCCTCCTCCTCCCCTCGTCCCTTCTCCTCCTCCATCCACCTCCTCCTCCCTCCTCCCTCCTCCCTCCTCCCTTGTACCTCCTCCTCAACCCTTACTTCTCAAAGTCACGAAGGAAACTAGCTCTCCACTCAACCTTGGACTCCTCCTAAACCCTGTAACCCCCTCTCAACCCTTGAACTCCTACATAGCTCTCTCAACCCTGTCCCCTTTTTGAACCTTGCAATCACCTTCTAAACCCTTGAACTCCTGTATAGGCGAGAGCCTCCATCCATCGTTGTGATCAAGCCCTCTTTCTCACCCATGCATGCATGAGATCTATTTTCCACGCTTTAGCCTACACCTCTCACTGGAATATGACCCAAGAACCTATGCTACACTCATGAACACCTATGCTACAATGAGCAATGACATGACTATAGGTGACAACACCCTCAAAACCTATATATGGGAGAAACCGTGACAACAAGCATCAATATTACCATCGTTGTCGCTAAAAGCATCGAAAATGACTTAACATCATTTTTTTGAATTTAGGGTCTTTTGCCTCAAATTTTAAATGCAAATATCTATTCCAACTCTTCACAGAGTTGGTAAGGTTATAGCATGAAATGGATTGTAAAGTTTTAAAATCTATGGGCATTGTTTTAGGGTCCGTTCCCATTTTAACTACACCGGGGCATTGTGGGTCCAAGATGTTGATTTTCCATGGCCATGTTCGGCATCCATTCGCGAAATGGGATGAAAGTTGGAAGTCCTCTAATTCACAATGGTAAACATATTATCTCTAGTACTATTGAATTTTGTGTAAGAAAATGTGTTATTCTTAAGGATCTGTATCACTTTTTCACCACATATCAAAGTAATGCCTCAATAGTCTTCTAGTCATGCAAACAGGATATGATGGCCACAATACTTTATGAGGGACTTAAAATCACCTAGGTTGAGGCTCGTGAAAAATGTCATGGCCATAGGATCCCATTTTCATGATCAAGAATGAACATTCTCATGTTTTTGCCCATGCATCCCCTCTTCTGGTTCAAAATAATGCCTCGATAGTATTCTAGTCATGCAAATGGGTGAGATATGGTGCCATGTGCACATAGATTAAAGGCTAAGGTATGGTATATGAAAGAATTAAATTAGCCACCCTAGGATGTGGACTACATGATGAGATGTGGATCAAGGATATCCATAAGGAGAAATGTGGATCAGAGGATTCCACATGTGTTGACTATTCTAAGGGCACTCTCTATATAGGAGGCCTATCATGTATTGTTGAATAGAGAGAAATGCACATACACTCAAGATTTTGTTTATGAGTCCAAGCTAATCATTTGAACCTAATTGACTTGAGGTACATGTCATGAGCACCTCTTCATAATTATGTTTCCACATAGGCTCCATCCACCTTAGAGCACTCCATAGATCCTGAGGCACACATGTTTTCTCAACCCGATGTGGCCATGATACTTTGCAAAGGACTTAAAATCACCTATATTGAGGCCTATCAAAAATAGCATGACCATGAAATCCCATTTGCAAGATCAAGAACAAACGTTTCCAGTTTTTTGCCCATGCATTCCCTCTTTTGGTTCAAAATAATAAGGTGGTTTTCTAGTCATGAAAATGGGACTTGATGGCCATGACACTTTTCAAGGGACTTAAACTCACCTATATTGAGGCCCGTGTAAAATTTTATGCCATTGGATCACATTTTCATGGTCAAGAATGAACATTTCCATGTTTTTGCCCATGCCTCCCTCTTCTAGTTTAAAATAAAGCTTCGGTGGTATTCTAGTCATGCAAATGGGATCTGTTGGACATGATACTTTCCAAAGTACTTACACTCACCTATATTGAGGCTCGTGCATGATATCATGTCCATTGGATCATATTTGCATGGTCAAGAACAAACATTTCCATGTTTTTGCCCATGCATCCCTCTTCTAGTTCAAAATAATGCCTCATTGGTATTATAGTCATGAAAAAGGATCCTATGGCCACGATACTTTGAAACAGACTTAAAATCACCTAGATGGAGGCTTATGAAAAACATCATGGCCATCAGATCCCATTTTCATAGTCAAGAGTGAACATTTTCATGTTTTCGCCCATGCATCCCCTCTTCTGGTTCAAAATAATGCCTCAATGGCATTCTAGTCATGCAAATGGGATCTAATGGCCACAATACTTTGTAGGGGAATTAAAATAGCCTATATATCATCAGCATCATATCCCATTTGTATGGTCAAGAATGAACATTTTCATGTTTTTTCCGATGCATCCCCTCTTCCAGTTCACAATAATGCCTCAATGGTATTCTAGTCATGCAAATGGGATACAATGGACATGACACTTTCCAAGGGACTTAAACTCAACTATATTGAGTCCTATTCAAAATATCATGGTCATAGGATCCCATTTGCATGGTCAAGAATGAGCATTTCTATATTTTTGCCCATGGATCCCCTCTTTTGATTCAAAATAATGCCTCGGTGGTATTCTAGTCACACAAATGGGACCCGATTGCCACGATACTTTGTAAGGGAATTAAAATCGCCTATGTTGAGGCCTGTACAAAATATCATGAACATAAAATCCCATTTACGTTGTCAAGAACAAACATTTTCATGTTTTTGCCCATGCATCCTCTCTTCTGGTTCAAAATAATGCCTCAGTGGTATTCTAGTCATGAAAATGGGACTTGATGGCCACAATATTTTGAAAGGTGCTTGAAATAGCCTAAATGGAGGCCCATGAAAAATATCATTGCCATCGGATCCCATTTGCATGGTCAAGAATGAACATTTCCATGTTTTTTCCCATGCATCCCCTCTTCTGGTTCAAAATAATGCCTTAGTAATGCATATGGGACCCGATGGCCAAGATACTTTGCAAGGGACTTAAAATCACCTATATTGAGTCTTGTACAATATATCATGGCCTTTTGATTCCATTTGCATGGTTAAGAATGAGCATTTCTATGTTTTGGCCCATGCATCCCCTCTTCTAGTTCAAAATAATGCCTCGATGGTATTCTAGTCATTCAAATGGGACTTGATGGCCAAGATATTTTACAGACACTTGAAATCACTTATATTGAGGCCCATTGCAAAATATCATGGCTATCAGATCCCATTTTCATGGTCAAGAATGAACATTTCCATGTTTTTGCCCATGCATCCCCTCTTTTTGCCCATGCATCCCCTCTTTAGGTTTAAAATAATTCCTCGATGGTATTCTAGTCATGCAAATGGGACCCAATGGCCATGAGACTTTAAAAGGGACTTAAAGTCACTATATTAAGTCCCATGCAAAATATCATGGCGATTGGATCCTATTTACATGGTCAAGAATGAACATTTCCATGATTTTACCCATGCATCCCCTCTTCTGGTTCAAAATAATGCCTCAGTGGTATCCTAGTCATGAAAATGAGATCTGATTGCCAGGATACTTTGCAAGGGACTTAAATTCACCTATATTTATGCCCATGCAAAAATATCATAGCCATCGGATCCCATTCGCATGGTCAAGAACAAGCATTTCCATGTTTTTGCCCATGCATCCCCTCTTCTAGTTCAAAATAATGCCTCATTGGTATTCTAGTCATGAAAATGGGACCTGATGGACACAATAATTTGCAAGGGACTTAAAATCACCTATATTGAGGCTCGTGAAAAATATCATGACCATAGGATCCCATTTGCATGGTCAAGAACAAACATTTTCATGTTTTTGCCCATGGATCCCCTCTTCTAACTCAAAATAATGCACCGGTGGTATTCTAGTCATGAAAATGGGATTGGATGGTGACAATAATTTGCAAGGGACTTAAAACCACCTAGATTAGTCTTGTGAAAAATAACATGGCCATAGGATCCCATTTGCATGGTCAAGAATAAACATTTCCATGTTTTTGCCCATGCATCCCCTCTTCTGGCTCAATATAATGCCTCGATGGTATTCTATTCATTCAAATGGGACCCAATGGCCAAGATACTTTGTAAGGGAATTCAAATCACCCAGGTTGAGGCGTGTGCAAAATATCATGAACATCAAATCCTATTTGCATGGTCAAGAACAAACATTTTCATGTTTTTTCCCATGCATGCGCTCTTCTAGTTCAAAATAATGCCTCAGTGGTATTCTAGTCATAAAAATGGGACTGACTTGATGGCCACAATATTTTTAAAGGTGCTTGAAATAACCTATATGGAGTCCCATGAAAATATCATGGCCATCGGATCCCATTTGCATGGTCAAGAACAAACATTTCCATTTCACTGTCCATGCATTCCCTCTTCTAGTTCAAAATAATGCCTTGGTGGTATTCTAGTAATGAAAATGGGACCCGATGGCCAAGATACTTTGCAAGGGACTTAAAATAACCTATTTTTAGGCCCATTAAAAATATCATGGCCATCAGATTCCATTTTCATGGTCAAGAACAAACATTTCCATGTTTTTGCCCATGCATCCCGTCTTATGGTTTTAAAAAATGCCTTGGTGGTATTCTAGCCATGGAAATGGGATCTAATGGCCATGATACTTTGAAAAGGACTTAAAATCACTTATATTGAGGCAAATGAAAAATATCATGGCCATCAAATCCCATTTGCATGGTCAAGAACAAAAATTTCCATGTTTTTTCCCATGCATCCCCTCTTCTGGTCCAAAATAATGCCTCGGTGGTATTCTAGTCATGCAAATGGTACGTGATGGCCACAAAGTTTTGCAAGAGACTTTAAATCACCTAGATTGAGGCCTATGCAAAATATCATGGCCATCGGATCTCATTTTCATGGTCTAGAATGAACATTTCCATGTTTTTGCCCATGCATCCCCTGTTCTGGTTCAAAATAATGCCTCAGTGGTATTCTAGTCATGTAAATGGGGCTCAATGGCCATGACACTTTGTAAGGGACTTAAAATCACCTATTTTTAGGCCCATTGAAAATATCATGGCTATGAGATTCCATTTTCATGGTCAAGAACAAACATTTCCATGTTTTTGCCCATGCTCCTGTCTTGTGGTTTTAAAAAATGCCTTGGTGGTATTCTAGCCATGAAAATGGGATTTGATGGCCATGATACTTTTAAAGGGACTTAAAATCACCTAGATTTAATCCTGTGCAAAATATCATAGTCATCTAATCCCATTTGCATGATCAAGAACGAACATTTCCACGTTTTTGCCCAGGCATCCCCTCTTCTGGTTTAAAATAATGCCTTGTTGGTATTCTAATCATGCAAATAGGATCTGATGGCCATGATACTTTGTAAGGGACTTAAAATAACCTAGATTGAGGCCCATGCAAAATATCATTTACATCAAATCCCATTTGCATGGTCGAGAATGAATATTTTCATGTTTTGCCCATGCATCTCCTTTTCTGGTTCATAAATAATCCTAATGCACTACCGTCATAATGCTATGCTTTACACATCAAACTAAGTGATTACATGTCATGGAACCCCCATTAGCTCCATGTGGTAGATTTTTTTAAATTTTGAATTATAAAATCCACTACTCAATGTCCTATCTATAATATCGACGGAGATATCGACTCTGGTAAATTTTCTAGAACGTTTTTCAATGGTAATATCGATGGAGCAGAGCATGGTCAATGATTAAACAAGATGGGTTTACTTTTTGGCATGTTTTGTTCTCATGTATGGATTATGGTGTTTTAATGATCATGTGTAACCTTTGTAGATGTCTTCAAGCTCATCGGGGTCGAAAGAAGAGACTAGTAGAGCAAATCTTTATCAATGAGTCATGTGATTTTGCACAATGCAAAGAAAAAATAAGGAGATTGCACAACATATCAATAACACACATAAAGAGATATAGTTGCTTTCAACCCTTACCAGAGATACAATTGAACAATGAGGTAGAAGTCATGTTTTAGCTTCTTTATGAGTGAATTCATTAAATTCATTTCATGTACTAACTTTTCATGCTTGTATATGACTTATGTGAGACGATTAACTAAATTATTTTCATGCAGGGAGATGAAATTATTTCGAGAAGTTTGAGAGCACACTCATTGCATAATCATCCTCACGAGTCGATGTTGACCCAAGGATATCAAAACACTCTAAGGGAAGATGGAGAGCTAGAAGAGCAACATAATAGAAGCAGTGAAGAGGAAATGCGCTGAATGAGGATGAAATAATACAGGACATGATAAACACTTACTTTGATGCTCCTTCACCCCAAAATGAAAGAGATGAAGATGTGGAAGTGAATAGGGAGGATAACATGAGTCCTGAGGAGGAGAGCTCGCAATGTGAAGCAAGCACCATGTTGTATGAAGGGGCAAGCCATTCTCATTTTGCCTCCATTCTTTTGATCATGAATTTACAAGCAACTTATGGATGGTCAAACACTAGCATTATGTCCCTCCTTCGGTAAGAGTTTTGATGTAGTCTAAACTATAGTTTTATGCATGTACTTCCACATTGTTGATTCAAATTCATTGAATAGGTCAATGTCCTAGGTTACTCCAAACACTACTTCCAAAAGGAAATACAATGCCCAATTCAAGAAAGGATGCAAAGAAGATGGTGGCATCACTAGGAATGGATTACAAGTCAATTCATGCATGTCCCAATGATTGCATCCTTTACAGAGGAACATACAAGCACTCTACAAGTTGTCCACAATGTGACGCATCTTGATAACGACAAGACACACAAGGAGACAAGATTCTGGGAAAGGTACTGCAACACATGCCAATCCTAACACGCATTACACACTTGTCTCATTGTGAATCGTTAGCTGAACTTATGGATTGGCATTCTCGCAACTTCTTGACAAATGGAATATTGAGGATCCCTAGAGATGGGAAGGGTTGGATAAATGTAAAGAAGAGGTGGCCAGAGTTTGGGCTTGAGCCTCATCATTTGTGTCTTGGGCTAGCTATGGACGGTGTTAATCCCTTTTGACATCGGTCCACATCATGTCCACTTGGCCAGTATTAGTCACAATATACAATATTACTCCTTGGATGCGCATAAAGAAGGGGCATTTGATGTTGGCACTCATTGTGCCGAGCAAGCACAAGGTGAAAAAAATGGATTTGTATGTAACCCCTTTGGTGGATGAGTTGCAAATATTATGGAATCGCATGCAAGTTTATGACATTTCAAAGCCTTTGTATCAATGCCATTTTCGACTGAAAGGAATTCTAATGTGGACCATGCATGATTATGATTGCTTAGTTAACAAATTTCTATTCCTCTCAATTCTCTTTTGCCCTTAAAATGCAAGATGTAACTTCTACCGATGCTCTTTGCCTGGGTTATCTTTCCCTTCTACAATTCTTGCATTTTATTAGGTCTCCAAGTGTCCAGATACTTTTTATGTGGAAATTGTGGAGACAGTTTGCGCAATTTGCACTAAAAAGGTCTAAACAACATGGTATATGAGAAGCACAGGCAGTTTCTTCCTATGGACCATCCATATCATGTGGATCTATCTTTTGGGAGGCCAAAATTAGCTCCTATTCCTCCAATCATGAGGTTTGGAAACTGGTAGCAACTTTGTCATGATTTAAAAGTCCAAACACCTCCACCTAGCATGCAACATCTCTCCAAACTAGAGGCAACACAAAGTCACATATTTATTGGACCCAATGCATATATTCAAATATGTGTCTAAAAGTTTGTGGAAACATATGATTGGGGATAGAGACTCCCCAAAGGCATGAGCTGACTTGAAAGTGATGAAAATCAAAAGAGCCTTTTGGCCAATAGAAAAATGTGCCGGCAAGGTGATTTTTCCAAAGGCACTTTGGACAAAAGCAGAGGAGACCTCAATGAAGAGCGTTATCGCGAGTATGAAAACCCCAACCGGGTACATACATAAATTAAAGCGTGCCTTTACTTCGTTTAGAAAACTAATGGTCTAAAGTCACATGATTTGTACAAAATGATTCAAGTAACATTGCTTCCACTTCAGTTCGATCCATTTTTTACCTCTTGTTTGAGTTTGACAAACACAGCATTGTTTCTATAGTATGTACTTCCAATTGCCTTGTGGGGATGTAGTACTAAAGATGCATCAGAGGCCATCAACAAGCTCAGTGTATTTGTAAGGTATATTAGAGTCCATACAAATACATGCCTAATTTTCATGCTCTTGCAAAAGCAAGTTCCATTGCTTACCGACATGTAAATGCACGTGGAAATGATCAAAAGAGATCAAGAAATCAAGCCGTATGTTTGATTGAAAAGCATTTCCAATGAGTATCCTAGACATCCAATTGCATTTGCTCGTGCACTTGGCAAATGAATTATTGTGACAGACAGGGAGGAGGAATTTGCATGATGTTGTGATCTAAAGGCATGTAATTATTTTCCTTTTAGTTACATTCATGTACAAACTTTTTGTATAAGCTAACGAGAATCTATTGCCTTTGTAGTACCGTTCATTCAATGCATTATGGACGTATGGTAATCATTATTGAGTAGAGAAAATTGATGTAAGGCACAACACATTTGATCGAGGAGTCATGGACAATTTTTCCAGAGATTAGAGCTAATGCAAAAGATAAAAACAGTGGGAAGCTCACGAAGGTGTTCACGATTGCACATGATTATCCGGCAGCTATGCACTCTCTAGTGATTGAAGAAACAAGGCTCCCAAACTATGATTACTCGTTTGTTCCCAAAGATGCAACAATGCAAATACAATTTTTTGCAAGAGGCATATGAGAATAATTTAGTTGAAGTGCTTCAAGGATCACCAAGACAAGCTGCAATTTGGTGTAGAGCAAGACACCTAGAAGCACATTACTCGATTCATGGATTAGGGAAATTTAGAGAATGAAGGAAAGTGGGGAAATGAAACCACGTGAGCGAGTTGGGCATAACACAAAATTAGTTTCAATGACACAACCATACTTCGTCGGAGAAGGTAGTTTCCCACAGTATGTAGAAAGTGCAGAAGGGTTTCAATCCATGCCCATGACATCTACAAAAGAAGGATAGAAGATACCCCAAGCCACACTTGCATTTGCTGCAAATCCCTGACTTTCCATGCTAAGATGAAGAGAGGAGATACTAGGTCGAAGAGGGGAGATTGTGACAGACAGGGAGGAGGAATTTTCATGATGTTGTGATCTAAAGGCATGTAATTATTTTGCTTTTATTTGCATTCATCTACAAGCTTTTTGTATAAGCTAACGAGAATCTATTACCTTTGCAGTACCTCGTTCAATGCATTGTGGGCATATGGTAATCATTAGCGAGTAGAGAAAATTGATGTAAGGCACAGCACATTTGATCGAGGAGTCATGGACAATTTTTCAAGAGATTAGAGCTAGTGCGAGAGATAAAAAACATCATTTCAATGGGAAGCTCACGAAGGTGTTCACAATTGCACATGATTATCGACTGCTATGCACTCTCTAGTGATTGAAGAAACAAGACTCCCAAACTATGATTACTCCTTTGTTCCCAAAGATGCAACAATGCAAATACAATTGTTGGCAAGAGGCAGATGAGAATAATTTAGTTGAAGTGCTTCAAGGATCACCAAGACAAGCTGCAATTTGGTGTAGAGCAAGACACTTAGAAGCACATTACTCGATTCATGGATTAAGGAAATTTAGAGAATGAAGGAAAGTGGGGAAATGAAGCCACGTGAGCGAGTTGGGCATAACACAAAATTAGTTTCAATGACACACAACCATACTTCGTCGGAGAAGGTAGTTTCCCATAGGATGTAGAAAGTGCAGAAGGGTTTCAATCCATGCCCATGACATCTACAAAAGAAGGATAGAAGATACCCCAAGCCACACTTGCATCTGCTACAAATCCCTGACTTTCCATGGTAAAATGAAGAGTGTCAGCAACTTTCACGGGCTTACTAGAGCAACATGGCATCCCTACCACATACACCAATCAAGCATAGAAATGCACGTGCTCCAATTGCTAGTCAAGCTTATGTAAGAATAGGATCCTAACTTTCATATCCATAAACATGCATCTTTCAGGAAAGTTATATCTCACGTCAACACTAAATACAATTGAGGCACTCATTTGGTCAATAAGAATACCATTTGCTCGAATCCATGTGCTCACCGACAACAAATACATGCTCGCCTTGCGAGCCATGACAAGACAACCTACCAATGCACGACCACCAATGGGTGTCGTTTTGGGTTCCCATGGCCACCAATGCACACAACAAAACTACTCACCAACAACGAATACTGCTCACCTTGTGAGCCATGACAACACAACCTACCAAAGGGTGTTGTTTTGCATTCCCATGGACACCAATGCTTGCAACAAAACTACTCACTAACAAAAAATACATGCTCACCTTGCAAGCCATGAGAACACAACCTTCCCTACTCTGAAGAGACAGCCAAAAGGTATCTTCACAAACAATTTTAATCCTACAGTTTCTTTGTCATGGGGTGCCAATACCAATATTCAATTCATCTTGAACCCACATGGTGCAGCCTCATATTGCACATCGTACATGACAAAGGTTGATAAAACACTACAGAAGCCATAACAAATGCTTTGTCACAATGCCTAGAAACGAACGCACCTACCAACAAGCACGTCCAAAGAATTGGGAACTCAATATTGAATATGCAACACATTAGCTCCCACCAGGTAGTTTACCTAACATTGTCCCTACCACAATTGAGTTGTACCCAAGAATTTTGCTACATTAACACAAGCCCTCAAGAAGAATAGACATTACTCTTAAAATGACGAAGCGAATTGGAGAACATAGACCCATAGAGTAATGACATATTCTTCCAGGATATTATCACTAAGTACATGGTATGTAAAGAAGGCCTTGAAAATGTATGCTTAGCACAATTTTGTAGTGAGTGCACGAGTGCAACCAAAAAAAGAACGTGTGCAAAAAATAATACACATTGATAATGACGTTTGTTCATTGGACACGCAGGTACATGCAAGTCTTAGACGCTCATGGTTTTGCTTCAAGCATGACTATGATCTCGCATACAGAAACTTCTAATATAAATCTACCCAGAGCATTGGTCGTGGCACACACAGGTAGGGTGGCATGCAACATTGGTGGCACAATGATTCATTCTGCACTAGAACTTCCCCTAAGGATGTCAACTTACAAGATCTTGCCTGGAAATTCATTACAAACATCGTCCACCCCTTGTGCAAATGTTGAATTCATCGTGCTTTTGATGAGTTTTCTCTCTTATAGGACAAAATGCTTTTGTTGAAACTGACATGCGAATGCACAAAATAAAGCATAATCACTATGAACCATTCAAGAGGGTTGATGTCATACTTTGTGGTGACATATGCCAAGTGAATCCAACGAAAGATACATGGATAGTCTAAAAGAAAAGTGATGCACTAGTGAAGTTGCCCTCCATTTGGCGAGACAACATCATGTACTACGAGCTATAGGAACCAATGTGACAAATAGACATTATTTTTCTAGACATTCTTAATAGAATCTGAATGGGAAAACAAACAACTGCAAACATTGAGCAAATTAGTGCACTATATTACCAACAACCACCTAACAAACACGAGGTCTCCCACTTTTACTACACAAACCAATCCAAGGACAAACACAATGAAGAAGTATTCAAATTCCTTCAAACAACAACACATATTCTAAAAGTAGGAGATGTTAGACAAAAGACATGCAGCAAGAACATTCACATTCCAAGTTATGCAAGGGCCACAACAGGGCTCCACGCTACACCAAGACTAAAAACAGGAATGCTGGCAGAGATTTGTTTTGGAAACTTAAACATTGAGGATGGGATTGTTAATGGTGCAGAGGGAGTCTTCCAAGGCTCGAACATAAACAACAAATTGCTAATCTCTTGGACTCAATTTACCCCAATAACAGCACAGGGAGGAAAACAAGGATTGATCTTGAACTCTTTCCTATACTCCAAAGACACTCCAAGAACATGGACTCCAATCATGCAAATTGCAAGGGAGTTTCAGATTGAAAAAAACCATCTGAATACAATTTGTAGGCACCAATTCCCAATACAACCCAGCTATAGCCAGAACTATCCACCGAGCCTAGGGGCTTACTATGGATACCCTCACATTCGACCCTTCCAACATAAAAACTCCATAAAAACATACGGATTGGTTTACACAGTTTTTTCACGAATACGCGATCCTAGAAACCTTTTCATCTTGAAATAACGGGAGGAAAAACACATCAAGGTTGACAAATGTGTACTGCAAGGGATTGAAATACTATGAAAAACAAGAAGATGGACACTACTTTAGCATAATTTCAAGCACAATGACACCATGGGTACAACCATACGATCGCTACAAACCACACAAACATGACATTCCATCAGATAAAAGCATTTTAGCTTTGACAATCTTTTGCTTGTAAGAAACACACAACAAAGCTTCAAACTTCCCAAAGATACAAGAGTTCAATCACATAAATGCAGACCAAGGCCTTGGCATAGCAACATACACAAACAATATATTGAACTCCAAAACCATAATTACATCTACCAAGCAGGAGTGGAGTCCTTACCATTCTAAAATTAAGATCGTTAAAAAAAAAGCAATAATTAACATTTACAAGACTCCAAAGTCAAATATTCAAACACTTCTATGTACAATACAAGAGCAATTGCATCAAGTGTGCAACATGATACAACAACTTATATCTTAGGCGACTTTAACATTGACTTCACACACAACACACATGCACTAACAACACTAAAGAATTTCATGCAAGAAAGGAATTTTGCACAATTGATTCATGTGCCAACTATTATCCATGGATCTACACTAGACCATATTTGGACAAATACCAACAATGACAATCACAAAAGCGGTTCTAACTTCATCTACTGGTTTGACCACTCTCTTATAGACACAAGTCTCGCAACAACCATAAACCACACCGGGCAAGCCCATTGAATGAAATTCAACTTGTTTAATATAGGGGTATGTACTCCTAATGTGTTTATAAATTTAACAAGTTGAATGACTTTTGTCATTCATAAGGCCTACCCAAAGGGTTGGTGTAGGAATTTTCCAGAACCACAGATAGAAGTAGCAGCAAACGAGTTGGAGACAACGGAGGAGCAAGGGTGCAGCTTCTTGGATGTAAGGGAGATGATGCAGGCGTGGAGGTCGACAGTGGGGGAAAATGAGAGAGAGAGAGAGAGAGAGAGAGAGAGAGAGAGAGAGAGAGAGAGAGAGAGAAACGTGGACCAATAGTTGAGAGAGAGAGAAGCTAGTGAAATAGTAAAGTCAAACGTGGACCGATACTTGTGGGACAACAATTACAATGAAAAGAATTTTGGAGAAAACAAGATGAATTTCATTCAAGTGGCCTTCCAAGAGAAAGAGAGAAGAAGAAGAAGAGAGAGAGAGAGAGAGAGAGAGAGAGAGAGAGAGAGAGAGAGAGAGGGGAGGAGGAGGAGGAGGAGGGGAGAGAGAGAGAGAGAGAGAGAGAGAGAGAGAGAGAGAGAGAGAGAGAGAGGGGGAGGGGGGGGGCGGGGGGAGAAAAAGGTGAATAGTATTCAATGGGCTTGTGCAAAGTGAGAGAGAGAGAGAGAGAGAGAGAGAGAGAGAGAGAGAGAGAGAGAGGAATATTTCAAGACAATTGGAATGAATGCACGTCGAGAAAAACACGCCCAAATTTGAAAGAGATGCTGTTAAGTCAACACACCAAGCAATTGTGGAATTTGCAAAAAAAACACATGGGGGAAAATGCTCGAAATTATTTTTGGCATAGAACCTTCACTAAGGCCTCCCTAGTTTGTTTGTTTTTTGTGGGGGAAATTCAAAATTGTATTAAAAGAAAAAAGAACTGTACATGAAAGGAAAAGCTGACTGCCTTGAAGAAAGGCAAGATCAACACAGGACATTTACATCCAAACAGTTCACTTACAGTTCTGAAGGTCTCGATCTTATGACCAAAATGTTGAAGAGTCCTCCTGACATCCTGAACTACTTGTAATTGCAGGCGCTATTTGTCGTGAGGTTTGCTTAGGGTGTTTACAGACTAGAGCCGCCCATGCCCGCACATCGTGCATTGAATGCATCTGGGCCGTGGGCTGGACGTGGGCAAGCAATCTTGTCCGTCCATGATCCGGGGCAGTGCCCATGGTGCCCGAGTATGTGAACACCCTTAGTGTTTGGAGGGTGACGTCCCAAAGATAAAAGCTCAAGAGTGCAAAGTTCACCTGGATGACGTGGACGCGTATTTCTCCACACGTGAAAACACGTACCATGAACGAAAGGAAATGGCAGGAGAGCTAGCCAGTGTGTAATCTATCATGGCCACCATGCAGGCTGCGCTACCCAGCCTCTCCTCATCGCATTGCCTCCATCGTTCAATCTGTCCCATTATACCACCTTCCACGCCTACCCACCACCTTCATCGACACCCGCTTCCTGTATTTGCACTGCAATTGGAGCCTGGCCTTCTGCAGAAGGATAGCCAGCCCCTTACTGCCCAGCAGGACGGGAACTTACTACGTACTCGATTTCGAGGTTCCCACTTTCTTTCTTCCCCGCTCTTTCACAGTTGCTAGTAATGCATTCATGACTTCCTTAGTGCTTTTATGGCAGCTGTGGGGGTTATCACGGCCTGTGGTATTGTCCTTCGAAATTTCACGCTTCGGAATCTTTGACGATTATTTTAAATTAGATACATTCGTCGTAACATATAAGGCAATATATACAAATCCCATACCCTGCATTCCCGAAATTTACACAGTAGATCGTTTCTGAATAATCTCATCAAGCTTCGTCCCAGTCTTTCCGACATGGCTGGTGTTTATTTTGCGTCTCAGTATTTGTCATGTAATGGATTGCGAACGTTTTCCCTTTTAGTTGGCCAAATAGTTGATTGATTGATACTTGTCCAGGCCCACAAGCCCATAAGGCCTTCATACATAATATTACACATTTACATGCACACTAATATTTTTGTTGCTACATTGATCCAACTTCTATGTTACCATTGTGTCTATGGTGTCACATCATGTCTTTCGGGAGTCTTGGAATTCCACCAAGTAATCACGCAACCTTCATGCTGGAAGTTGAAACAATACATGCAGGCTTAAGTCAGCGATTCCAGTTCTTTTGGGATTTCTTGGAATGTGATGCATTGGAGCTAGGCGTGGTCATCATCTTCCATTTCATCAGCCCGCACATTTGGCTTGACCTTTGGTTTTTTGCGATCCCATCATGGCATATAGTATTTGTGCTTTGATTCCAAGCTCAAATAACACAAATTGCCACATAACAGAAATTGCTTTTGTAGTCTCTCGACCATTTCCCACAACTTTTTGGAGAGCTCAGGTCCCCATACTGGACATGTATATAACTGTTTGCACCATTGTCTTATACACATAATAGTACAATTGTGTATGGGCACCTCGAACTAGATGAATGGTGCTATTTGCTTCTTGTTGCTCTAAATCAAGACGTGACATTTCACAAAAATATTCTCGTATGCAACTCCAAACTAGTAAGTGGAAGTCATGCAGCTCCAATCTAGAAAGTTTAAGTAACGAGGGAACACAATATTTCATCAGCTATTTCAGCGAGCATTTTTTTCTGCATGGAAATAGGTGGTGAACAATTGTAGATAATATTTTAGATTTTGTAAGGTGTTAATAAGATCTGTATAATTGGATTGCCCAGAGTGTATGTGAAGATCGGCCATTTTAAATGCTCAGTCTATTAGCAGCTCCCTGCTCTCAGCTTGTTATCTAGCGACTCAATGCTTTATTTATGGGGTTGAGCTTCCCTCATGCATCTGCCTTCATTACACAGTTTTGTTGTTCCTTAAGCTGCCACATGTGCAGGAAGGCATATCTTCACGTTCATTTTGTGCAATAATCAACGAGACCCTGATAACTAAAGCATCTAAGGGGCATTCTAGACTTGAACAAAGAGGAGGCTAGCGATGTGGAGACATTATTAGTTATCTTGGAGGGGGTGGGGCCAAGAGGGTCACGTAAGATTTTATGATGCCATTAAGAAGGACTGTGCCAAAACCCTAGTAAGTGTATGTGAAACCTTTTTAAAGGTAGAAAGACTCTTCTTTATTGTGTGAGTTGGGGTCTCGAAGAAAGCACGGCCTTAGGCTACTAGGGCTGGGAACCTTGGGCTTTCAGGTAATGGCTAGAGTTCCTTGACAAGACAAAACAAGGTCACACAAGGAGAGGCTAGAGCAAGGAACATAATATTGAGTGTCGAGTATTGTCTTTTGATGATATGTATGCAAAGAACATAATATTAAGTGTCAAGTATTGGCTTATGATAGGTGGGGCATGGCCAAAAAATTGGTATAGTGTCTTCTGTTTATATGATGAAATGAGAGAGGTCATTCAATCCCTTTTGGAAGAGGCACCCTCTAATCTTGTAGCAGTGGGGGCATTTGAAGATTCAATGGTCCGTAGTCTCCACCTCCTATATGTTAGAAATTAATGCTCAAGGTTAATTTAAAATCGGAGTCACTTAAGCTCAGCTACAGCAGCTTATGGACACAATGGATCAATAAATCGAGCCTACACTTCTGAAAAATGTGCCACTTGGCTAGAGCTTGCCCATGGTTTGTGAGCCGCCCTTCCCCTCAACCCTAGCAGAAGGGTGGGGGTGGGACCCACCCCCCTTGGGGAGTAGAGAGCCCTTGTCGGGCAGTCAATTGATATTCTCATGCTTCAAAACACATGTTTCAGCCTCAAATGTCTACAGATGGAGATGCCTTCTTCTAGGAAGGAGCACGGATATTTGGTCCCCAGTAGTGCGATAGAGGGGGGGCTATTTGCATTTCATTGGGGCAGAGACCTTGTCTCAAATGTGTTTGACCAAGGTGAGCTCATAAGAGGATGACCAGTGTGGATAGATTTAAGCCGACGGAGAGGTGTGGCATCATTGTGGTCGTCGTGTATATGGTGGGGGAGGAGTCAAGTCCACAAGAGGCTCTAGTGATGTACGGGGATGCAGCGGCATAAAGCCCATGATAGAGCGTTGGCTATGGGTAGTATGCATGGTCCATTGTGGTCTCCTAGTTGTGGCCATGCGTAAGACAATTGCCACTATCACATACATTGGCCGTGCCTTTGGTCTGGTAAACATTGATGGAAGATTTCCGAGCCCGATCTATGCATCAAGACATTGATGGTCTATCGCATCTCTTGCTTCGGGCCTTGGCTACACCATCTCCCTAGGGCCAGCTAATCCATGCTATTTTGACTAGAAAAGCTTAGTAGAATCTGGATGAGCACCTTGATCTCATCTATGTTGTCGTGAGAAGTTGGTCTCTATGTCGTACGGCCTCATGAATGAAAGTCACTCAATGTCCTTGGTCCGATTGAGACAAGAGGTTGGGGAGGGGTCCAATCCCATCTTAAAGAGCCACCAATGATCTCATAGTACACAGGGGATCTGAAAGCAAAATCCTCCTTCAGCTCAATCTCTTGTAAGTGCAAATGCGGCCTCTATACATATGCCCTTTGCCTATCTAGACTCGGTTGTGCGAGGAAACACGGGATTGCCCGATTGAAATTCTCAAAGAGTGGGAGAGGTAGATCTGTGTGTAGCCTGGTGGACCGGTAAAGCCCTTTTCGGATATCCGTAAGCAATGATCTCTGTAGAGGGTGAGTTTCATAGGAAGCTTGCTAGGGGCTAACTAGGTCTTGAATGTATGTATTTATAATCCTCTCGGATAACCAAGTCAGCCTCGTGGTAAGTGAGCAGAACTTGAGGGGCTCAAGGCTATACTAAAAGGGGGACAATTTGTCCATATGGAGTTCCAGACTCTCAAACCATTTGTGTGCACTGGTGTACCAGCAACTCTACTCACCCTCAATTGCTAAAGTCACAATCACTTGTAATGCTACCCCAACCTTAGCTAGAATGATCTGATGTGGGACTAACAGCTTACTGTAAATCATCTGTGACAATAAGAGAACTTTGACCCTCTCCACTCGGGCCTCGTCTACCACTGATCGATCAGGCCCCAGCAAGGACTGCCATACATGCTCATTGAGTGGACCAAGGAGTCAAAGAGAAGAGACTTGGTTTGGTGATCTTGGAAATGAGAGTGAAAGAATTGCCACTCAAGTCCAGCAAGTGGTGGTATCCCCAGCTCAATCAGGCCTACATTCTTGGTTGCAACAAGAAAATCAAACCAAGGAAAGAACCCCAAATACGTGTAGGATGCAATGACCTCCACTGGTAACCATCTAGTGTGAACTACTGTGTATGTATGGCTGCCCGGAATGTGTTGAAGGTCACGGCCTTGGTTTTATCAAGGTTGACCTTTAGATCATGTGTCTCGCAGAAGGTATGGAGTGCATCCAAGTGTCAGTAGAGGCCCTCAGCTAAAGAGGAGAGTAAGAACACATCGTCTGCATAGAGGAGAATCTGGATCAAGGATCCAGCAAGTGAGCAGCCTGCACCCCCCCTAATGCCCCAAGGAAGGTCTTAAGCTCATCGATCTATAGGCCAATCAAAGGTGATGATAGTAGGAAACTTGTTCGACCTTAGAGAGAGAGAGAGAGAGAGAGAGAGAGAGAGAGAGAGAGAGAGAGAGAGAGAGAGAGGGCACTCAGGGTGGTCCTAGCCTCTATCAAGAGGCTCAGGAGTAGTAGCCGGCCTCTTAGTGACTGATAGAGAGTGCTAGATTTGACTTGTAGGCAATAGAGATCTAGTGTGTAGAGTATCCCTATCACATCTAAAGCGGGTGAATACAGCAGCAAGATAGGATGCCATGGTAGCTCTTCTAGACCACAGGTCCCAAGTTAACAAGGTCTAAGCTATAGTGGTTGAGAGATGAGAGACTCAAATCCACATGACATCTTGGAGATGACTACCTCCTATCAGTAGCTCTTTCAAGTAGAGGAGAAGACCCTATATGTGGTGGCAGCCCCGAGAGGTGGTTTGGGCCCACATCCCCTCTGTGGTCACCTTGGGTATTATAGCAAAGATAGTGGCCCATTCGCAGATGAAGAAATTTCAGAAGCCCTCAAGGTGCTTCTAGTGTATCTGATGTTCTTTCGATGCTTTTGAGGCTGCTCCCCTAACTCCACCAACCTCCTCGCTATCACTTAGCTCCCCATGTTACCTCTCTTCCTCTACGACCTCAAGCTTACCGGGCATCTCCACCAAATATGAAAGCTGCAAATTTATATTACGTGTTGCACATGCATTATGCTCAGGATGCAAGCAAGGGTGGAGGAGGAAGGAGACCACACAAAACATACAAGAACACCACGTAGTATATATCAGCAAAACTGTACAATCCTTCTCCTTTTACAAAGCTGTGTATCTCTCCCTTTTGGTATCTTCCCTCTCTCCATACAGAGAAATTCGTTAACCTCCAACTCTTTGGAATCCTCCCCCTACTCTCTTCACACCAAGTCCCAAAAACTTTAAATCAAATCACTCTAGCCCCCCATGGGAATGTGACCCTGCACAATCACATTTAACTACATATCTTGGGCCCTTGTTACCCGATCAGCATGAAATGGGTCCCATTTGAAAGCTCACTCAACGCCCCACTCTCTGGACTCCAAAGCGGAGGTGGATATATATATATATATATAGAGAGAGAGAGAGAGAGACATACATACACACACACACACATTTTTTTTTTTTGGTGAAATCATTGATTGATTATATTATATCAGTAGCAACCTCAAAGAAAGGTGCTACAATTACATCAACTGAAAATTTCAGTATATGCCAAAAAGACCTCATGATCTATGCAGCGGGTCTGCAAGCAATCAAAGAAAGATTGCTGCAGTGAACGCCTAAAAAAGCCAAACAAAGAGAAAGTAGGATCACCAAAGACTTTACAATTCCTATATGTCCATAAAGTCCATAGTGCCCAGTAGCGAACCCAAATGAAGAAAAGATGAAACTCCGGTCTGGATGGATGAAACCCAAATAGCCAGAAGAACTTCCCAAACGGAACAGATGGGAATCTCGCTTGCAGGTGATGTCGAAGCAGATCAAAAAACTCACGAGAGCACGGACAATGCCAAAACAAGTGAGGCACAGTCTCCGAAGAAGCAAAACATCTATGGCAAAGTGCAGGAGCAATGTGTCGATAAGCACATACACACACACTTTTTTTTTTAGTAATATCCAGTGCAGTATATTTATATGCTCATAAATTTACATGATGGGAGGTCCCCGAAATGGAGAGTATCCCAAAGATCAGAAACATAAAAAGAAAAGCTCTATGGATGCTTCATGGCAGGCATCATATAAGGATTGCCGCAATGAGGCTCGGAAAGATTCATATGACTTGTGAATCTACCGACCCAAGTATGCCAAATTATGCTCACTCCAGATTGTCCAAAGAGCCCAATATCTCACCCAAGAGAGAAATAGTGAGTATTGAGACAAAGACCTCATAAATCTGCCAAAGAGCTAGAAATGTTTCCCAAATTTGTGACGCGGGAAACGGAGCCGAAGATGATCTAAAATTCTCCCGAGGAGGTTCCTAGAACACGGGCAGTGCCAAAGCAAATGAGGAATAGTCTCTGAAGGAGCCTGACATCTTAAACATGTGGATGGTGCAATGCGACGTTTGGCAAGTGTGACTCCCACTGACAATATGCCTGTCATACATCTCCAAAGAAAAAGTCTTTGTTTCAATGGCATTTTACACTTCCATAATATCCGGAGATTCTTCCGCCACCATGAGAAGGGCTTCCTTATATGCCACAGAGAATTAGCATATTGCTGAATCCATGGAGCAGGCTGAAGAAGCCTGTAGGCTTTGATGGAGGTTAAGGCAGGAAGAGGAACAGGACGAGTGCATGTAGCAGAGGGCTGCAATTGCCAATCCATAAGCCTGTCTGTGCCAGCCACAGGAGGAACAGGTAGAAAAGGATGTAACAAATCAGCAATTTTCTTTCATATAGACCTATGGTGCATTCCCAATGCATAGGAAGCAGTGGCCCGAGGAAAAGATAAGACATATCCCTGATCATCTACCACATCTTGTATGTATCTAATTCCCAATTTCATGAGATTGTATTCCTGTAAAGTGAGTGGAATGTCAAAGATGGCACTCCAATGAATACTTTCTTTCCTCATTGAGTTTGTCCCCGAGCAATTATCAGGAGCCCATTTGACCTTAGAAAGTACTTGTTTCCAGTCAAGTATCAGAGCAGTAGAGAAAGGACAGTCAGGTATCTTCCCTATAAATCTTCCAATGAGCACATACACACACACACACACTTTTTTTTTTTTTTGGTAAAATCCATTGTATTTATATGCTCATAAATTTACAATATGGGAGGTCTCCCACACACACACACACACACACACGCACACACACACACACACACACACACACACACACACACACACACGTAGCGCACCCAAACAAAAAATAAATCAAAACAGTGTAGCCGGATGAAAACCAAATAACCAGAAGAACCTGCTAAAAGTAACAGTAGGAAATCTCGCTCGAAGCCCCTGACGAATGAGAGTGAGGAAATCACAAGTATGTGGACAGTGCCAGAAAATGTGAGGCACAGATTCAACAGGATGTAGACATCTGTGGCAAGCAGCCGAGGCAATATGTCTATGCGCGAGTAACGACCCAGATGGAAAAATTCCAAGTAGGACTCGCCAGAGGAAAAGCTGTTGCCGAAGAGGGATTTTATAATGCCGAAGGAGACGCAGCCGCTTTCTCCACCACTTTGATGGGCTATCCATATGCCAAACATAATTTGCTCTGTCAGAAACCCAAGACGGAGGTAACAACACTTTATACAGAGGTGATATGTGACAGCTTCAAAGGACGGGTTGAAGAAGAGGAAGAATGGAGAGTCCAATCCTCAAGCCTATCTTGAAGTTCCAAACGAGGTACCGGCAAGAAAGGTTGAAGCATTTCTAAAATTTTGTGCCATAAAGGACGATAATGAGCTCCCAAACCATACTTGCTAGTAGCCGCAGAAAAAGATAAAAGAGTGCCATCATCCTGAAGTACATCTGCCACAGAAGCAATACCTTTGAAAGATATAAAACAAGAACGCATGGGTTCTTGTATAGCCAAAGGAGGGTGGAATACTTTGGACTAATAAATATTCTCAGCCCTCAAGGAATTTCCCAACAAAGAATCCCTACATTCCATTCCAAGTGGGATAAAATATGCTTCCAATCAAGAAGCAAAAGGACAGCCTCTGATCTTGCCTTGAATAGAGCCAAATAGAAAATCCCATTGTGTAGGCTGCCAATGCCCAAAAGTAGAAGTACCAATATGCAACAAAAGAGAGCGGATCATGAAAGCCCAGGGCTGATCCCCTTGCATAAACTGCAACATCATTTTTCCCCTGTGAGCAATTATATGCATTTGAATATTGAGTATGTTCAAACCCCCGTGCATCTTTGGAGAACAGAGACGATGCATAGAGAGTAATCTGAGACTTTTCTTGCCATTTTTTGTACGCTAGAAAATCTCCATGATAGCAGACATAAAGGAAACCAGATCTGCCTTAGTAAACATGATGAGGGGCAGATAGAATTGTATGTATGCTATCAAAATGGATTGCGTTATTCGCAAACGAACATGTAATGGCCAAGTTGCAAGCTTCCAATATTCAAGTTTTTTCCTTAGCTTTGTGAGCACCCAATCAGTTTGTTGAGAACGAGTGAGCCCCCAACCTAGAGGATAACCAAGACGACGAATCAATTGAGAAGGTGGAACAGTTTCCCCAGGCCAAAAAAGACTATGCCAGTCTTTAGCATGCAATAGCAATAGCTTGGATTTCTGAAAATTCACATGAAAACCAGCAGCTAAGTCATATGTGGAAAGGGCTTGCATAATCAATGAGAGATCGCTCTGAGTATTTTTCGGGGTAAAGAAAGAATCATCAGCATATGCTTGAGCGATCATGCTACGGCTGCCAGGAATTTCCAATCCATGCAACATGCCAGTGTCCAAAAGGTGGTCCATATATTGAAGCATTGGATGAGTGGCTATGGCAAAAAATAGTAAAGCACTGAGGGGACAGCCTTGCCGAACAGAACAACCTAGAGTCCAGGTTGTAGAAATATCCCCTGAAAGTATGCAGGCAGCTTTACTATCTTGATATAGCCAATTGATAACTTGCTGCATTTTTGTGCCAAATCCCAAGGCCTGCATTGTTTGTGAAATAAAGTCCTATTGAACAGTATCAAAAGCTTTGGCAATATCAACTTGCAATTCTATTCCAACATAGGCATTAGCAATGTTGTCTATGATATGCCTACGAGGAACAAAACCATATTGCGTAGGATGCAACCCATCATGCAAATAGCCTTTTATCCAATCAACAATCATTTTGGTAGTAAATTTGTAAATGACTGGCATAAGCATGATAGGTCTCCAATCAGCCAAAGATTCACAGATTTGCTTTTTTGGAAGGAGTTTAACAAGACCTCTCTTCCACGTGTCTGGCATTTTCTGATTTTGCCAAGCAGAATTCACCATATGCAACAAAGTATACTTCAAAAGAGGCCAATATTCTTTAAAAAAACTCAACTGTAAGACCATCCCATCCTGGAGATTTCCATCTACCACAGGATTTGATTGCATCTGACAATTCCCTTTCAGTTAAAGGTTCCTCAATTCCAAAGCTTGAGTAGTGGAGATAATAGGAGAAACATGCTGTAAAAGTAAATTTCTTGCAGACAAAACCTACTGTGAGGGAGGATTTGCATAACCAAACTACTGAGAGAAATGATGTACACAGACAGAAGCAAGCTGTGACCGCGATGTAGTCCATGAACCATTAGATATAAGCACCCTGCAAATGTTTGTTTTTAATCTCTTCTTATGCAAGCTTTTAAAAAATTGTTTGGAAGAACAGCCTTTATCTGAGAAAGCTCTTTGTCTTGCTCTGGTCTCCCATTTAGCAAGTTTCCTGTGATCATTGATTTGGAGACAATGTTTAGCTTGGCATAGTGTTGTTTGCTCATGCAAAGACAAAGGACGAAGGTGACTGAGTTCAGTGAGGTCTTGGCAAGTCAATTTAGCCTGAACAACAGTTTCCCTTAGAGTCTTTATGTAAGACTTGCCATAACCTCTAATTACAACTTGCATTTTGGAAACAAAAGAATCCCATGCATTATCAATATCAAAGTGGCTCTGAGAAGACAAAGATTGATAGACTTCAGTAACCATTGCCTTGAAAGCAACATGCTGCAGATAGCTATTGTTCACAATCAGATATCGCCTTTGAGGCAGTCTATCATCTGGCATATCATGAAAAGATAGCCTCAACCATTACGATGCATGATCTGAATGCACAAGGGCATAGTCAACCCACATTTTGCATGTAAAATCATCATTTTGTTGCGGAGCTACACTATACTAGCAGCGATCCAGACGTGCCTGATAAGAAGAAAGGGCATTATGTTGAAAAGTGTATCCAGGTGACCAAGGCTGCAATTCCTTCCAAAGATCAACCAAATCAAGATGAATCAGTAATTGAGACCATGCATGCCTTTCAGAGGTTAACATATGGGTATTTCTTGATGTATTGTCACCCTGTTGCGGAGCATTATTGAAATCCCCACATATAAAGGCATGATATCTCCATGGATATCATTGCATGGCATCCCAAATTGCACTTCTATCGCGTGAAGATTGAGGTGCATATACAGAAGCAAATTCAAACACCTCACCTTGAATGATGCATTGAAGAATAATCCATCTGCCTTGATTGTCATTTAAAGCAATAATTGGTTGAAGCTCATGCTTAATCAGAATGACTACACCTGAGAAAGAGTGCTCCCCAACATAAAAGATATCATAGCCGCAGTAATGACCTGTCTTTCCTGGATAGACACCTTCAGAATGTCAACCATGCATTTCTACCTCAGAGTCAGGGCCTCTTCCCTGAGAAGAAACATCCGCCTGAGGATTGGACAGCAATGCAGCAATCTCTTCTTCATGGAAGAGGGTTTTGCTAGCTGTCACTGCAGCCCATGTGATTCCAATTTCTGAGTGAACCTCTGGAGAGTTTCCACTAGAAGATGCACCATTCCAAGTGCGAGGGGGTGGAGGTCGTCGAACAAAAATAACTTTTCTTGGACTTTGCCATCCATCAATTGGAGTTTTTGGTCCTTTTGCTAAGGGTTAAATAGCAGGAAGCGAAGGGGAAGAAGCACTCCCATTTGAAACAACAGGGGCTTTGCCTTTATCCTGATTCACCAAAAACTGTCTATTACCTTTATTTTTATTCCCAATAGAGGCAGGAGCATCCTTATTGGGCATCTGAGCAGGCAAAGTAGCAGGAGGCATTTTATGCTGACTCATTGGACATTGCGAAGCCATGTGCCCAAATTTTTAACATTCAAAGCAAGCCCCTGCAAATAATCCCCATTTCAATTTATAAAATGCACTTCCCATGTCAACATTGTTAACCGTGACTGAATAAGACTCCGGTGTGGGATTATCAGTATCCCAGAGAATGCAGAATCGATTAGAGTTGCCATTAGGCCATGGTGGGCAAACCACTTTGCCTAAAGTTGCTGCAATTTTAGGCAAGAGTGAAGCCATGCATTGCGGGAAGTCTACAACTTCAACCCAGACTGGACATCAATGTCGAATCAGAGCCTGATAATCCCTTGTGGGGGACCATGGCAAAACGTGCACCATTTGCTGCCCAAAAAGAGTGGCGAATGTTCCAAAAGCATTTACCTGTGAATCTCATCTACCATAATGACCTCAAAAAAGCCTCTGGCTGCATAGTGTACCTTACGAACAAACGAGCCAGCCAGTGTGCGGGTCAACCAGTTGCCTACCTCTGTAGTAGGTGGCATCCGACCTGGGAAAAATGATGACTGCATTTTTGGCATATTCTCTAACTGGATCCACAATTTCATCCACTTCAACCATGAGACCAACCGATGGAACATAGTCTTTCCACTCTTTCCTTGTGTCTGCAAATCCTTCGTGCATGACATCATAAACTAGTTGTGCTTCAACAGAATCATGCCGGGGTCATGCTGACCCTCAGCCTGCTTTTGCTTTTTGCATTGAACCGATCGATCCTTTTGAAAAGTTTTTTCATAAGAGTACTCAGCCATGTCTTCTAAAGAAGATGGAACCAAAAAAGGGGGTGCCTTCGTTATCTGCAGTCCTTTTTGCTCTTGGTTTGCCAATTGCGAGCCGGTCAGCAGTTACCGTTCGCCTACCTCAAAACTAGTGTCCCAAATTTCGCATACCCACAATGCAACGTAGAGAGTACACACACACACACACTTCTTCTTTTTTTTTTGGGTGAAAATATTGTTGCTTTTATATTACAAGATGAGCATCCCAAAGCAGGATATGCTCAAAATACATCAAGCAAAGATGTCAATATATGACAAATATACATCCTGATCTAGAGACCCTGTTTGCAATTAATCATAAAACGATTGTTGCAAAGAGTGCCTGAAGAAAGAGTAAGCTGAGAAAGTCGGGTCACCAAAAACTCTGTGATTTCTATCCTTCCACAGAGTCCAAAGTGCCCAATATCGAACCCAAATAAAGAAAAAAATAAATTGATGTCGAGGGGGATGTATCCCAAACAGCTAGAAGTACTTGCCAAAAGTAAAGCCTGGAAATCTAGCACATAAAGTTTGACCCAATAATGTCAAGAAATCACTTGTATGAGAACAGTGCCAAAAGAGATGAGACACTGTTTCCCTGGGAGCCAAACATTGGCGACAAAGTGGTGGAGCAACACACACACACTTTTTTTTTTTTTTTTTTTTGGGTAAATCCATGATCATATTATCAGCAAAATTTACATGAGGGTCTCAAAAAAGCAGAGAGCCTCAACAGGAAATCAAAAGCAAAGAAAAACTATTTCCAGGCATGACTGAGGAAGATCTCCTTGATAGCAAGCATCATAGATAGATTGCCGTAGGGAGAGTCTGAAATATTCATAAGATTGCAAGAACGGATTCCCAAAATATCGCATGTTGTGATCCTGCCAGATGGTCCAAAAAGCCCAATATCTGACCCAGTTCAAAAATAAGGAGTAATGGACCAGGGTTGCAGGAAGTCTGCCAAAAAGCCAAAAATGTTTCCCAAAAGGTGAGTTAGGGAAACGAAGGCGAAGCGACATGGAAATTTTGCATAAGAAGGTCTTAGTGCTGGAACACATCCAAAACAAATGAGACACCGTTTCAGAAGGGGCCATGCATCGAAGACAGGAAGCAGATGCAATCCTTCGTTGAGCCAGAGTGACCCCCACGGATAAGGTTCCTGTAAGACAACGCCATAGGAAAAGCTTTTGCTTGAGAGGCAATTTGCTTCTCCATAAATTGCGGAGATTCTTTCGCCACCAAGCAAGCGATTTTGCCATATGCCAAAGAGAATTAGCATGTAAGTGAATCCATGGTGACGGCTGGAGGAGAGAGTATGTCGTGCTGACCGTTAGGTTAGGAAGAGGAACAGGACGAGAATTTGAGCCCACCGGGTGTAACTGCCAATCATGTAATCGGTCCCTGTTAGATAAAGGAGGGATGGGAAGAAAAGGCTGCAGTAATTCAGCAATTTTTCCCCCAAATAAACCTGTGATGCATGGCTAGTGGATAAGAAGCCATGGCTTGAGGGAAGGAAAGCATGTGCCCAGTAGCATCAACAACGTCATTTATACACCTGATCCCCAATTTGCTGAGATTATATGCCCGAATCGGCTCTTGGAGGGCCAATGGAGGATCAAAAACAGCACTCCAATAAATACTTTCTTGCCGAAGGGAATTGGCATGAGATAAAACGGAAGGGGCCCAATGAGCATGCGAAAGGACCTGTTGCCAATCGCTAATAAGTGAAGTAGCAAAGGGGCAACCCGGGATAGAGCCTACAAATCTGCCCAAAATAACCTCCCAAAAATCAGTGAGCCAGGCACCATGTGCAGTAGTACGTAAGGACGTGCACATGGTTGCAAGCATATGAGTCCATGGCTGCTTCTGACGAAAAAAGGTGAGTAGAAGAGGAATTTTCCTGGCCAAGACATGGTGCGCAATATTCAGCACATTCAATCCACCGTGCATCCTTGGGGAACAGACTTTTGTCATCCTCATAAGTCTTAGAGCTTTAGCAGAAGACTTTGTTTTCCATAACAGTTCCATGGCATGAGACATAAAGGCAGAAATGTCTTGAGAAGTCCAGTGCATCAAAGGCAAATAATACTGAACATAAGCCATAATAATCGACTGGACAATCCGGAGCCTAACATGGAGTGGCCAAGTGGAGAGCTTCCAATAATGGAGTTTGGCATGAAGCTTATCAAAAATCCATTTTAACTGTTGTTTCCTAGTGATGTGCCAGCCAATAGGGTAACCTGGCTGCTGGCATGAATGTTAATTTCGATAAATCTAGCCTCATACCGTTGCATTCATATGATTGGCATACTCTTCTATGGCCTGGGCACATTATGCAGCCCTGTGATGTGGTCTGCAACACACACACACACACACAAAATGACCCAACACAGCCTCCACATAGTGTCACTAAAACCTGCTAACCACCCTTAGTAGCAACAAAATAAAATTTCACATAACACTAGCTAGCACCTTGTTATGCAGATACATTGCTGCCAGCATCAAAATCATTTGAGTAGCTATTCGGTTGTGTGTTTGTTAGTCAACAGCTTAGTTGATCTCATGAAGTAACGAGATCACCCCATGATGGTCTTATTGGAACTTGGTGTTTTGCACCCATGTTTATGTGTCAATCAGTCCGAAGTGGCATCCTCCATGGAAACCAAATCCTTGGTCTTTTTGTTGCTTGTCATTCTTTTTGTGTAGATCAGAATTTTTGGGTTGTATGGTTCCACGACCAATTCTTCAAGCATCCACTCCTTGCCTTTCAAAGAGACGACCTGGATGTTGTCGCACCTGATCAATGTCATAGTCTGAATCACACAGTACTGTTCGACAAGGGTTCCTCCCTGTCTGACTTTGCCTCTTGTTGCAGCTTCGTTGTTGCCATGCATGATGATTTGCTTGACTGTCTTCTGGGTCTTCTCTGCACTCATTAACAGCCCCCTTTCCAAGCTCAGAATGTCGTACTTGTGAAGCCGCTTGCCGTCCACCTCTCTAACATGCTGCTATATTTTGAGTTGTTCGCAAAGCCACTGCCTGGCCTTGTGCCCTCTCCACCTCCGTGGTGCAGATCACGTGCTGAGTATTACTACTCCCCGGTCTGCCTGTGCTAATGCCCTCCTACCTATGTCAATTATACATTCCGCCCTGGCAAGAGCCGCTAGATAGTCTTAAGGCTCTTGCATTTCTACCTCCCTAAAACCCATGCCAAGAGCCCGAGAAGAGAGACCCGTGCAGCTTATTGTATTCATGCATCTCCAGGAACTCTAACATGAGGATGCTATATCAATGTATGTAGTTAGAGAGCTTGCTCTGCGTGGCATAGCTAGAGCCATTCCGTCTCTGAGCTAGTATCCACCCCCCACCCTTCTTATCCCCTTTGGGCAATGCTCTTGTCATAGGCCTTTGTCCCCTCAAGATCAGGGGCCATTTACCTTCATTTCACCCTCCTTCCAAAGTAGCATTGATACAAAAAAAAATTATGCTTCCACTACATCCTTCCCTGGTGGGTGCACCCCCTTAAATCTCCTTTATCTTTATACCAGGCATGTTACCTACCCTCAATAGCTCCCTCTTCTCGATTCCACTTCCAACTGGTTGTCAGGAGAATCAGTTGCAATAATGAGCTATAGAAGGTCGCCTCCTGGACATAGTTCAAGCGAAGCTTCAATTGTCTTTCAAGTCATTTCAAATAGACAGGTAGTTCCACTATGATGGAGATGCGAAATGTTTCATAGCTACTTAAAACATCCAGAGAAACAAGTGGTTTCTGTTTGTCCTCTCCAGCCTTCTCAGCTATGGTAGACTCTATAGTGTTATATCTCTGCCATAGGCTTCCTCACTCTGGGATGTTAAGCAAGCCAGTCTTCTACTTGCAATATGTGACCACTCTTCTTCTGCAACATGTTTGGACTTTGCAAAGTCAAAGGTGAGCTAAGCATGTTGCACATATTTAATGCTACAAGGTGCCTTCACATCCTCAACACAGTTGTGTGGCAATTTGCTTGACCTCAACCAAGACGGTGAATGGTTTGATGTTGAGGGAATAGGTATAGGGGTTTAAATATTTGGACTTTTGTGGAGGATGGTAGAGGTGAGTGACACAAGTAGTTCCTTATGATGGGCCTTGGAGGGTGCCGTGACATCTCTCAGGTTTGAATAGAGGGTTGTACTTGAGCTCCTTATTCTTTGTATTCTCTTGTGTGTTAGAATGTCGTTTAGCATATGCTTATACAATTTCTATGCAGCATATAAGTGATTTTCAGTAAGATGTCCTTCCATTGAAGTAGCTATTCTTCCATTATTAAAAAGAAATCCTTTTCTTTTTAATTTTAGAAAAATGAAAGAACCTCTGGTGTTTGAAAGGATATAGGAGGTTTAATAGTGATCTATAAGTAAAGCTATCAGCTCATGTTCTGTACAGGCTCAGGATTGATAAACAACAACCTGCAGGTGCTCCACATGTCCCATCTATCAAAATGAGAAATAAAATTGTGTGGCTGTCAATTCTGATAAGGTTTTGTTGGAAATTGAGTCTACATATGATCTGCGATACTGGGGGTTAGCAGTGTTTGTGTAGTGTTGTAGGGGGTAGTAGCAGTGTGTGGGTGTTGAGGGGGGGGGGATGATGGGATGGGGCACTGAGCCTGGTGTGCTCTGCACGTGAAGATATCAACCAATTCGCATAGTACACCAAATGAAAGGGGTTGGGAATTATTGTCTAAGCCATGCACAATCAAATGACTTCATTGGATCTTTAGATAGGGCTTTGTTTCATCATAGAACATGGTTATTGAGTTAATGCTATCATGTCTTACATTATTGAGTCAATGCTATCATGTCTTACATGGAAATTTTCCTCTCTTTAGTGCTTGTTTGTGTTTTGTGGTCTCTTACTATATTTTCTTGTGTTTGTGCCAGTAAATGTTAGTGTGTGCTCTGGGCGAGAACAAGTGGGAGGGGGAGAGAGAGATAGATATAGTGAAAAAATGCATCGTCGTACTTCCAAGGCTAGCTGAAGTGAAGAAAACTGGTGTGGAATTTGGAACTGGTTGGACAAACTTACTTGCACAAGCATATATGAAGATAGAGAGACTATACTATAGAATATCACATTACCTCTAAATTATGTGGGAGATAAAAACCAAATCTGGTCTCTAAAAGTGTGAGATTTATGTCTGCAATAAAAATTTAAGTCAAGCTTTTGAAAGACTGATAAGCAGAGACATGCAGGAAAGCCTGAGGCAGATGTCATTGTGATTGGGAGTGGGGTTGGAGGATTAAGCTGTGGCAGTCTGCTTGCCAGATATGGTCAAGATGTGCTCGTGTTGGAGAGCCATGATTTACCAGGGGGGGCTGCCCATTCCTTTGAAATCAAGGGCTACCAATTTGATTCAGGGCCATCTCTTTTCTCGGGTCTTTCTTCACGCGGTCTGCAGGCTAACCCATTGGCACAGGTCGTAGAAATGGTGTTCATTTGCCATAAATCCAGACTTTTGTTTCTGTTTTTACACTTTGTTCAGAAAAGACTGCCTAAAATATTTCAAGATTTGTATTTTTAGAGAGAAAGAAAGAAAGATGTATTAACTTTTGCAGGAAGTCTCATGGGCCTATGAGACAAAGTACAAACCAAAAAAGTATAAACACCAACATCAGTTATAGACAGAGAGCCTCTTGGGAGTGCATATAGTATCCCCAAAGTTATTATAGGTAAGCTATGATCTACTATGAGAGATAATCAGCGTGCATTACATTAGTTTAAGACTATAGCCTTTGGGTTTGGATTTGAAGTCTCTAATAAGTGCTTTTCCATCTCTATAAACAGCCCATTTTCCTGCCTTGGGAGCATCCTTCACTTTGGTCAATTCTGTGGCTTTCATCTTGAGCTGAGTTGGGGTGAGCTCCTCCGAGATCCATATCTTGGTGCCTCCTAGCTGATTGGTTTTCTTGAGAACCTTGCTTCTTGCCATCTTACCATTGAGAACCAATTTGGCTTGCATCCCCAATTTGCGTCCAAAACAACCCCTAGCTTGCTGCCTGTTGAGACCTTGGAGCCGCGACTTGGTCTTGACGCGCCCTAGGCACTTGGAGCCTACTGTGCGACCTCCTGGGCATGCTGGTGATGCTGCAACCAGACCTGCCTGTGTGAGGACGGCACTGCTGTGAATGATGCTGTTGTTGTGAGCGACACTGTTGCGTGCTGACTAGCTGCTATTGCTAATGAAGATGCTGTTGCATGGAGTTGCTACTGCTACTAAAGCTAGGCGGAGGGGATAGGCTAGCTGAGAGGCCAGGCGCAGGGGATAGGTTAGGCAGGGGAGCGTTGGGGGGGGAGAAAGAAAGAAAGAAAGAAAGAAAGTTTATTACGGAAGACCGATGGGTCTATGAGAGTGTGAAAATCCTGGTACAAACAAGCTATGAGGGTGGGGCTACTAAACGAACCGTGATAACATGAGAACGTGTAGCCACTCCACCTTGGCCCACTCTGTATCCGACAAGTCTAGCCCCCAGCATGGATTGCCATGCATCCCTACCGAGTGGACCAAGGAGTCAAAAAGCAACCCCTTGGTCCGTGGATCCTGAAAGTGAGAGTGGAAGCACTGTCTCTCTAGTCTAGCAAATGAAGCATATCCTCTGCTCAGACGCGCCTGCATCGCAGGTCTCATGGTGGAGATGGGTCCGGAAAAGACGACCCCCAGATAAGTGTAGGATGAAACTATCTCAACAGGGGACCCATCAAATGCGAAATGCTCATTGCGCATGACGACTCGAGATGTATTGAAGATCATAACCTTGGTTTTACCCAGGCTGGCCTTCAAATCATGAGACTCACAAAAGGACTGTAGTGCATCAAGGTGTCTCTGGAGCCCCTCTGCTAAGAAAGACGAGAGAGCCACGTCATCTATGTAAAGTAATATCCGGATCAACATGCCCGCGAGAGAGCAGCCTACCCCACCCTGTGCGTGCATCACTGTCTCGAGCTCGTCAATGTAGAGGCCAAACAAGGTAGGTGATAATGGGCACCCTTGTTTGACCCTGAAAGTGCTCATGATCTCGTCTGTCCATTCAGATCCTGTCTGGACTTTGCCTGAAACTTGCTCATAAAGTGCCATGACAGCCCAAATGATCTTCTGGTCGTAACCCAGATCCTGTAGGCGTCGTACGAGGCGGGCTCTCGAAATGGTGTCAAATGCCTTGCGGAAGTCCACAAAGCAACAGTATACCCTCTGCTTCCATGTCCTCGCCTCCTCGATGATACATGTGAATGTGGTCCATGGTCCCATGATCCCGCCTGAAACCCGGCCTGTCCCACTGCTCTGAGTCCTGGACACTTTGCAAATCTGCTGACCTCAGAATCAAGTACTGATGCATAAATCTTGGACATGACATGTCCAGCCATAATGGTCCTGTAGTTCTCTGGGTTCATGGGATCCCCTGCCTTGTGGATGGGTGAGATAGTATTGATGGTCCAGGTGTGTGAAAACCCCAAGCAAACGGCTTCATTAAATAGCTTTGCTAAGATCGGGGCTAGGAGGTTAATCACATATACAATGAACTCAGTGCATAGTCCCTCATGATCCTTCGCTCGGCCATTATGAAGTTTCATTACGGCATCCTTTACCCCCCCCCTAGTGAAGAGGGTGCAAGATGTGGGGCATGGCATATGTGATAGGTTAGGGGCTGGCTGATTTGGGATAGCATAGAGCATGCGTGCATAATCAGACCACACTTGAGTGTGAGTGAGTGGTGGGGGGGACCATCCCACTAGAAATCTCTGCCAGAAGTCCTTAGAGTTGTTACTGAACAGAATGTTCAGTAGCTCCTCCTCGTTCCGACGCACCAAGTCAAGTTTCTTCCTACGTACTAGTCAACAGTACTCGCGTAGCATCTCTGGTTTGCTCAGAAGGCTGTTTTTTGTCTTGAATCTGAGCTGATGGCGTAAAGCCTTATACTCGTCATCGTACCAACTATTACAAGGTATGGTCCCAGGAGGTGGTGGGCAGGTGGAGCGGGTGGTGTGGGGGAAGGCGTGAAGAGCAGCCTCGTGAAGTGAGTGAGTGACTAGGGCAGCACCGTCCTCTAATAAGGATATAAAGTCAATGTATGCGATAAGTATGTACAGACGGCCAGAGTAAGTAGGTGAGTGATCATGATCAAAGCGTATATCATGGTAGGTGGAGTAAGGACTCAACGGGGTAGAAAGTATTATGCGGCCGGGGGTAGAAATGCTAAAGAAAAGATAGGTATGATCAAGCCCCTGGAAGGAGAGGTACTACGGTAAAGTCAGTGATGCAAGATGTGAAGGCAGGGGATCCCATGATGTAGTCCACAACACTGAAGCCTCCCCCATGTGGAAAGCAAGTGAAGCCATCTGATGCAGGCCATCTATCCAAATTATTATAGATAATGAGATCATGCATCCTGCTGAGGTCTAATAGAGCCTACCCATAGGATGTGAGCGGTCCTCATCTGTCAGCTGAAACTCGTAGCATACCTACCTCCTCAAGGTCAATGTCTGGCAATAGAGTGGAATCATCCCTTAAGTTGAGGAGTGGTGCTTGACGAACGCCTGTTCTCGCGTTGAAGTCCCCAACTAAGAGGACTTTCCCACGATTAGAGAAGTCAACAATGGACTGATAAAGAGCAGCAAATGGGGATGTCTCATCTTCCCCTCGAATATCTCTAGCAAAGCGGGAGGTCTCGGGGGGGAAGTAGCAAACTGCAATAAACAAATTGTGGTCAATGTCTGGCAGGAGAGTGGAATCATCCCTGAAGGTCAATGTCTGGCAGTAGAGTGAAATCATCCCTGAAGTTGAGGAGTGGTGCCTGATGAGCGCCTGTTCTCACGTTGAAGTCCCCAACTAAGAGGACTTCCCCGCGGCTAGAGAAGTCAACAATGGACTGATAAAGAGCATCAAATGGGGATGTCTCATCCTCCCCTCGAATATCTCTGGTAAAGCGGGAGGTCTTTGGGGGGAAGTAGCAAATTGCAATAAACAAATCCCGGCTATCCATGTGTCGATCCGGACCCAGAGAAACCTGGAGTGTGGATCTCTCTGCTCCATTGAGATGGCCCCCAAAAGTGTGGATTTGTAAAGGACTGCGACTCCTCCTGATCCTCAAACGCCTCCTGTATCCCTCGTCTCATCTCTATAGGTAGACTCCCATGTATACCCGCTGACTACTGGTAGTGGGCGCTCTAGATTTTGATGTGTCTCTGTGTAAAAGACTATGTCGTGACGTGTATAGGATTCCGAGAAGTTCCCTAGTTCTGACCATAAGGTACCATTACAGTTCCAGATGGTACAGGATAGGGTCTTGGATGTCTCGGTCTCATAGACCCCGCCTCCCTATGTAGGAGGAGAGGTGGGTGCCCGACGGGGGCCTGTAAGGAGTCGTCCATCTCATACTATTGCCGACTTCCCCTCTTTGCGGACCTGATCCCGCTGCAGCAACAGAAAATGCCTCTCCTCAACCTGTAGTGGAGTGAGGTCCTCGTCCATGGAGATCACTGGCTGGTCTCGTAAGGCTGACCTACGACATAAAGCCGAAAGTCGTGCCTGGGCATCATGGAACCATATGATAAGGGGCTTCTCTTGGTTGGGGTCCCTCCCAACCTGCCATGCTCTCTCAATCCTGTGCTCAGTCGCCCCTAGGGTAGTGGTCACGAAGGCCTGCGCATCTGCCATCGTGGTAGCCTCAGTGCGGGGAATCCCACGTACTCTGATGTTGAAAGCCTTGCTAGCTCTCTGCTACTGCTCCAGGAGGGTAGCCAAAACGGGTACCCTTGCAGGTTCCCGTTTGGCTACATCGACCCATCTGGACGTCTCCTTGATGGCAGATTGCATGCTCACAATCTATGCCTCCACAATTGGGGTGCTCCCTAGGACTGTACGTACAGCAGTGACACTGTTAGATCTCCTGTCTGAGCCCCTGAATAAGATCAACCTGGACTCAGATAGCCTGAGAGTGCTCCTGTATGAGTCGTACCTGCTCTTGGGTGAAGTGTGTCTACTCCTGTGTGAAGTGTGACAGTCCCTCTCGTGCTCTCGGATGCTGTGGACCTCCATCAACAAGTACTCCCAAGCCTCTGATGGGTCAGCTCGTCGGTGCTCTAATGGAAACTGAAAGGATTGTGGCGTGAAAGTATGAGGAAGAGACTGGAGGCTGGGTGATGACTGGGTAAGATGGGTGCGGTATGGGGATGATGAGGTGATCCCAGCAGGGTGAGGGAGCGTGGGCTGACTGAGAGGCAGAGGGGAGAGAAAGGTCGAGTAGTGCAGAACAGTGTATGACCCCTCCAAAGTAGGTGTCATAATCGGAGAGAGAACTGTAGCGGGAGAAGAAGGGAGAGATGGAAGAGATGGCGTCAGTGACAACCCCTCTATCCTAGGGGAGGGTGGGGCAATCGATGTCATGGGTAGGGGTATATCAGAGCAAGTAGCTGTAACTGCAGAGGTTGTGGGCGGAAGTGGAGCTGGAACTGGAACTAGAGCTGATGCTGAGGCTGAAGCTGAGGCTGAGTATGAGGATGTAGCTGAGACCGAAGCTGAGACTGAAGCTGAGACTGAAGCTGAGACTGAAGCTGAAGCTGAAGCTGGAGCTGGAGCTGAAACTGAAGCTGAAGATGTGGCTGAAAGCTGAGGCAGAAGTGGGTCCTGCCTTTGCTGCTGTCCACTCCGAGTCCACTGCGGTTGTAGCGTGTGTTCACATCTTCGAGTTTCAGCTGTGTCTGTTTTTTGGCTTTGTTGTCATCTTTCTTGGCGGCTTTATCCGTATCCTTGCCACCTTCTCCCATTTCGTTTGATTGACTCGTGTTCGGTGCAAGTCTTAGTGCAGGAGTGGGAGTGGGAGTGGGAACGGGGGCATGAGCTCCCTTCCCATGATGGGAGGTACCCCCATCATTGAGCAGGAGAGCTCAATGGATGACTACCCCTTGTATCTCTTGCCTGTTCTTCTTGATTTTCTTGATTTTCTGCAGGTCAAGGACAGTTGTCGAGGTGCTGTGGGGGGGGCTGTTGGCCAATCAGCTGCTGTTGGTGTTGCCCTAGGAGAGAGCAGCCAATATTGGCTGCTGTGTGAGCGTGTCGGGGCTGTAGAGGGGCTGTAGAGGGTGTCGGGGGACTGTAGAGTGGTTAAGGTAAGCTAAGCTAGGCTTTGGGCTAGGCTAGGTGGGCTAGGGGGTGCTGTAGGTAGTTGCAACAATGTAGGGGGCTAGGAGACGTGTCGACAGGGGGGGAGTGGCTGAGGGGGTAGCGGGAGTAGTAGAGGGGTGACGGGGGGGCTAGGAGGGGTAGAGGGAGTAGTTGAGGGGTCGCGAGGGGGTGGCGGGGGGCTGAGGGGTGGCGGGTGGCTGGAATGGAGGAGGCGGAGCAGAAGGGGAGGTGGCGGCGCAGCAGAGGGAGCTCCAGCAGGCAGGAGGGAGCTGCAGCAGGTGGGAAGGAGGCAGAGCAGGAGGGGAAGAGATGGAGCAGAAGGGGAGGAGACGGAGCAGCAGAGGGAGCTGCAGTGGGCGGGGAGGAGCTGCAGCGAGTGGGGAGGAGGCGGAGCAAGAGGGGAGGAGGCAAAGCAGGAGGGGCAGTGGAGCAGGAGGGGAGGAGGCAGAGCAGCAGGCGGGGATGAGAGAGAGAGAGAGAGAGAGAGATGATTTTTCTTGTGATGTGCATGGATGTATGAGAGAGAGAGAGAGATGCATTAACATCTTTTGAGGGTCTCGAGGGCCTATGAGGTAGAGTGCAATCATGAAAGTAACCCCTACAAGCCAGTGTGGGATAAAGCAAAGGGATCCCTAAGGCCCTTTGCAGAGTACTAAGCTAAAGCAAAGACAACAAACCTACAAAACTAGTGCTCAAACTCAAGGTCTAAATACATAGCCCAGTGCTAGGGTGGTATTCCTGTGAGCTGCAAAAATCTCTCTTATCTATGTTTATCGGATTGTCTGTCTTGACGGTGGGGGGAGTGGTGTCTCTGTGATATCTGTATCCGGTGGGCCATGTGGACAATGACCCCTCTGGTCGGGCGATCCCCTCCGGATATGGCTGTGATGGGCTGGACCTCCATCGTGCATGCCGTGGTCCATCTTTGCATCTCTGGTTACATCTCTCCACATTGCCATCTCATCCCACTAACCCACTCAACCCTCATGTCATCTACCTCCTCCTTCTTAACTCTGCGAAGTCCAGGGGTAGAATCAAAAATGTAAAAATTTGTAACATGCCATTGGGCTCGATCTAGCTCGGTCGCATGTGTCACTGTCTCCTCCTACTCTCTCATGCGGTGCAACAAGGTCTCTCTATGTCATTCCATCTCCATCAAATAGAGACCAACACAGACCTGGTTTTGAAAGTGAATCAGCCTTGAGGGACCCAAACCCGTGTCCCTCCTGAAATAAGCAATGGTATGGCACTCGGATTTCGTGGTATACAGGGCAAGTACACAAGAAGTGCTCCTCTATCTCCACCTCCTCCAAGGTGCATAGTCTACAGATCCGTTGCTCTTTGACATGTGTCTCTCCATGCCTCAATCCTCAACTGATGAGACGAGACCCTTATTTGTCCGATGCCGATCCTCAAGGCATGTGAGACTTGTCTGTCCTTAAAATACTGGGGTCTGATTACCACTCCATCCATAGTTGCTCTCAAACGCGTTTCAAAGCCATATGAATCATACGAAACGTTTCGCTTCTTGAAAAGCATTTTTTTCAGCCTCAAAATTCATGGAACTACGTTGTCTTGGCAAACTATGCCACAACTGACCCCAAGATTGTAGGCCCTTGTTAAATAGAAAGCAAGCTCTGAGGAAGTCTTCATTGCTGAGTAAAGCATTTCCGTGTATTACGGAGGTCTAGATGGAATCCAAGTGCATAAAAGAACCTTTCCCGGAGAACAAGAGCTGAGTTTTGATTGACTCGAGAGTGGTCTAAAGAGATTTCCATCAGGTGCTTTTGTAGAGCCAGGTTTTGGGCAGAAAACAACAGAAAGAATTGGGTATCTTTTCCACTCCTTGGCTCTAACTGGTCTGACGTGTTTGAAATGAAGAGGAGTGAGGGGTAGAAGAGATGCATGATGGCACAAAGAGTGAGAGCACAAGTGAGGTAAAGTCCATTGTATTAGAATGAAGGAATGACCTCCATTTTATAGAAAGAGAGGATGGTGTAGGCACCTCGCCTATATGAGTGGCAATGAGTACATTAGTGGGACTGGCCTAAATCAAAGGAACCTCCCATGTGGGGGCCTTTGGCTTAAATCATCACTTAGGTCACACACTAGACACATCATAGCACTAGATGTGCCTCTACAACACACACACACACATGTGAATCCCCTAGATGCACACATGCACCATAGAGCAAGCTCTTTATCACACTTATCCCAACACACCCCCCCTCAAGGGTTTGCCTCTTGCAATGTGAAGGATACGTCTAGTCTCATAGTTTCTCATGCCATCTCATGGTGGTCAAGGATAAATCTACGTCTAAGATCTCATGCTAGCAAAGGTGCCCAAGGATCAAGCTTCACAAAAATGGGATGGACAAAAACATGCATATCACATGGCCTACATCATATGGTGACCACAGGTGATTTACAAAAGACAAAACACATAGCATCTTTTTGGAGTACTACTCCAGGCAGAGAACCTCAAAATTTGACCAAGTGATGATAAACAAAAATTCAAAGACAAGTTGCTCAAAAGGCAAAGTCCTTGTCTTCTACTACAAAGTTGGATGCTTCTTTTGCTGATGGAGTTCTCTCTTCAACCATATTTGACATAGTCCTCTTTTTCTCATTGCAAAACTTTTCAGAGTGATTATTCTTTCCACAATATGAGCAAGGATTGATTCTATAACAATCCTTCTCAAGGTGATTGTTTTTCCCACAGTGTTTACAAGCCTTGTACTTGCTCTTTGAAAACCTCATTGCAAGTGCTTTTGTATGTATTTTGCCCCCTCTTGAATTGTTCTTCCTTTCCTCTTCTTGTAAGGCACTAATGATGGCTTCTAATGAGGGTTGAGGTAGATTCTTCAAAGTAGTAACCACATAGTCAAAATCCTGAGGCATGCTCTTTAAAAGCATTGCCATAGCATCATCCTCAGTGACAGGGGAATTAATTGAAGCTAGTTGTGTCATAATTCCTCTCATAGTGTTGACATGGGCAGCAACATTATCTCCCTCCATTCTAAGTTCAAAGAACTTAATTTTTAGATTTAATTTGGAAGTATGAGAGCTAGCACCAAACAATATATCTAACTTGTGCCATGCTTCAAATGGGGATTCCAAATCTGAGATGTGGTGTACATAGTCATCACCCAAACCTAATGCAATGATGGCATAGGCTTTCTCAATTCTCTTTGCATCTGCAGGTGCAGAAGTAGAGTCAGTGGCTTTTCCTTTACCTTTTGTTGTAGTTGATTCACCATCCTGAGAGGTTTGAGTTCCTTCTTTGACTAAGTCCCATAGATTCTCCTTCATAAGCATAAACTTTATCTTCATCTGGCAAGTATGGAATCCTTGGCCATTGAACTTGTCAATTTTATAAGTAGCCATGAGAGGGTCTTGCCTTTGTCAGGTAGTGTCTACTCTCTTACAAAATGACTAATCTTGTGGAACAAAGAAATCTCCCTCACCATACAAATGTAGATTGCTAGAGATAAATTCAGAGAATCCTAATTGTTTAGCATACTCATACCCTGTTGGCTTCTCCCAAAGTTTCTTGGCTGGGGTCTTCTTCACTTTGAATTTTGTTCTTCTTGTAGTCTTCTTCAAGTGTTTATCATTTGAAGATCCCTCAGAGCTTGGCATTTTGACAAAAGATCAGTCCTAACTGAATTTCAAACTGAAAATACATTCTCTGAACTGAACTTTGGCATTACTTCAATCCTCAAGCATCAACATAGCATTTACTCTAGCATCAAATTTTCAAAAACTATCAAAAATGCTTGTAAGGAAACATAGTAACTTGGAGGCTTGAATTCACACTCCACATATCTCCAGATTTGGGGCTTTGTAAGCTGGAATGAAAGCCTTATATCAGAGAGGAAGCACAGCAGAGGAGAAGCAAAATAGTGCGCCACATTGCCTGTGAGAGTCTCTCTAAGGTTGACTGTTCTTTTGCTGATTTCTCTGCAACCAGTGGATCATATAGGCTCAGATTTCACCAGCAGGAAGCTCTAGGCATTGCCTAACTTGTGCTTTGAAGGGCAGGTCGTCATTTGCTCTGTAGGCACAGAATTTCGCTAACAGTCGGTGCGCTCTCTTTGGATCAGTACGGGCAGCAAAGACCAAATCTAGAGCAATGCTTTGAGCTAGAGGTGCACCCCAGGGGGAAGAATATTTAGTTAAGAGGGTTTGGCAAAAGACGCAAAGAATGAAGAGAATGGAGCTTAGCCATTTCTGAAGAAAAGGGAGAGAGAGCTTCAAAATGGAGGTGATGGGGAAGATGATGAGGTGGCACTACCAAAGTGAATTTTCTAGAGCCTACCAGCTCTGATACCAAATGAAGAGGAGTGAGGGGTAGAAGAGATGCATCATGGCACAAAGAGTGAGAGCACAAATGAGGTAAAGTCCATTGTATTAGAATGAAGGAATGACCTCCATTTTATAGAAAGAGAGGATGGTGTAGGCACCTCCCCTATATCAGTGGCTATATCAGTGGCAATCAGCCCCTACATCAATGGGACTAGCCTAAATCAAAGGAACCTCCCATGTGGGGGCCTTTGGCTTACATCATCACTTAGGTCACACACTAGACACATCATAGCACTAGATGTGCCTCTACACAACACACACTTTTTTTTGTGAAACCAGTAACTATATTATTAACATGAAATCAATGTACATGACATTAGACTCCAAAAGAGAGCCTAATGGAAGAACTCAAAAACAGTCAGAAAACACTTCAAGGCTAGTAGCATCCAAGTCCCTCACAGCATAACTATCATATAAAGATTGCTTGAGGGACATTCTGAAGAAAGCATATGCCTGAGGAAACTGTTGTCCCATCTTAGAATGCAATCTCTGTGTCCAAATAGTCCATAGTACCCAAAAACGAGCCCAGTGAAAGAAAAGGAGGAATGGAGACATCTGAGATGAGAAGCATCCAAACATCCAGAAGAGTTTCCCGAATCTGATAGAGGGAAACCGAAGCCGCAGCAAATGAGAGACGAGTGATCAATATCTGAGAGTGCGGGCAAGACCATAACAAATGGGGAACTGTCTCACGGTGATGAGAGCAACGGGGGCAGGAAGGGGAAGCAATGCGACGTGCTGCCAATTTTACCCCAATGGAAAAAGCTCCCACTATACATCTCCAAAAGAAAAGCCTCTGTTTCAATGGCAATTTAGCTTTCCAAATTTTCTTGAGTTGTGATTGCCACCAAGATAAAGGCCTATCCAAATTCCAAAGAGTGTTGGCATGCTTATTAATCCATGGCGGTGGAAGAAGAAATCTGTAGACCATCGAGGAGGCCAGATTATGCATTGAAAGTGAACAGGTAGCGGGAGATAAGGAAGTCAGATTCCAATCCAGTAATCTGTCCTGTACAAACAGTGGAGGAACAGGAACAAATGGCTACAACATAGTTGTAAGTATTCTCCAAATGGGCCTATGATGCAGACCCAAGGGGAATGTCCTGCAAGCTTGTGGAAATGAAAGCACATAATCATGTTGATCCACAACATCTCCAACAAATCTTATGCCCAATTTCATAAGATTATATGCTTTAATAGGAGCATGTAAAGCAAGAGGCGATTCAAACACCTTGCTCCAATGGATGCTTTCCAAGCGAAGAGAATTACCATGATGGGAAGAAACACCTGACCATTTAGCATAGGAGAGAATTCTCTTCCAATCATGAATAAAAGCAGTAGAAACAGGACAACTAGGAATTATTCCCTGAAATGTGGTCATGACTGCTTCCCAGTGATCTGTAATCCAATGCCCATATGCATGGGACGTCATGTTTCCACACATAGCTGCTAGCATAATAGCCCATGGCTGTTTTTGCTGAAAAAAATCAGCAATCATAGTGCTCTTTCTTGCCAACATATGAAAGTGAAGATTGAGAATATTCAGTCCCCCATGAGTCTTACGAGAACAAACAGACTGCATGGGAAGTAGTCGCAAAGCCTTTTTGTGAGATTTGCTTTTCCAAAATATCTCCATAGCTTGGGACATATAGGAAGCCAAATGCTTAAAAGACCAGGGAAGAAGAGGCAGATAAAATTGCACATATGCCATAATGATAGACTGTACTATCCGAAGTCGAACATGTAGAGGCCAAGTGGACAAATGCCAGTATTCCAGCTTCTTGTTTATCTTTTGAAGCACCCATTTGAGCTGTTGTTGAGGGTGATATTCCAGCCAATGGGATACCCTAAATGCCTCACAATAGTATGGGAAGAGATAATGCGGCCTGGCTAGAGAAGTGCATGCCAATCAGCTTCTTTCAATGCTAGAAGATTTGATTTCTGAAAGTTAATATGCAGTCCAGCAGCTATGCCAAAATCGTTCAGAGTATGCATCAAATGAGAGAGATCATTTTGAGAATTCCTGGGCATGAAGTATGAATCATCAGCATATGCCTGTGCAAGAAACGGCTGTGCCCCTGGAATTTGCAAGCCATGAAGCTGCCCTGTATCTGCAAGATGGTCCGTACACCCTTGCCCTTTCCGTACAGTGTAGTCCCCTCGTGCCCCGTCAGCATTTCTGTTCAGTTCTTCTTCCTCCGTACAGTCTCTGCGTGCCCTGTCAGCATCCCGTACAGTCCGTACAGTCCCGTATATCCGTACAGTCCGTACAGTCCCGTCCTATCTGTACTGTCTGCCTTGTACTTTTCCCGCGCTGTTTGCCCTGTACAAACCCTGCCGTACAGTTCTGTTTTTTTTGCCATTTCATCAATTCTGCCCTGCTTACCTCCATGGAGGACCATATCAAAAGTTATTCCCGGAAGGACTTGTCTGGGGACTCCAAAAGACAGCAAGTCGACTTCTCTACCTCAGCATCTGTAGATGCTCACTATGTCTTCGACATGCTCAAGGATGAATTTCATCACAGCCGGAAGGAGTGGGCCAAACCTCCCCCGGCCCTTAAGTATAAGCTGAAGCTGCCCTCATTGGTCGCTCCTCTCCGAAAGTTTTCTCAGCAAGCAGTTATCATTTTCTTCCTAGGGAAGCTACCTTCAGCAAATGATGTAGCTCAGTGGGTTCAGGCTTTGTTGGGAGGTTGCTTTGTTGAAGGAGTATACTTTGCTTCTCGAGGTTTTTATGAAGTGCACTTTTTGGATGCCTCATTTCGTCAGCAGATATTGGAGATGTCCCCTCTATTCTATGGCAGACAAATGGTGCATGTCATGCCATGGTCGCCAAATAAGGATTATCACGGTCTCATTTGACATCACTGCCCTGTATGGGTCACACACATACTTTTTTTTTGGTAAATCCATGAGAGGTATATTATCAAGGAGATGCTTGCCATCAAGGAGATCTTCCTCAGTCATGCCTGGAAATAGTTTCTCTTTGCTTTTGATTTCCTGTTGAGGCTCTCTGTTTTTTGAGACCCTCATGTAACTCTTGCTGGGTCACACACACACACACACACACACACACACACACACTTTTTTTTTTTGGGTAAATCCATGATTATATTATCAGCAAAATTTACATGAGGGTCTCAAAAAAGCAGAGAGCCTCAACAGGAAATCAAAAGCAAAGAAAAACTATTTCCAGGCATGACTGAGGAAGATCTCCTTGATGGCAAGCATCATAGATAGATTGCCGTAGGGAGAGTCTGAAATATTCATAAGATTGCAAGAACGGATTCCCAAAATATCGCATGTTGTGATCCTGCCATATGGTCCAAAAAGCCCAATATCTGACCCAGTTCAAAAGTAAAGAGTAATGGACCAGGGTTGCAGGAAGTCTGCCAAAAAGCCAAAAATGTTTCCCAAAAGGAGAGTTAGGGAAACGAAGGCGAAGCGACATGGAAATTTTGCATAGGAAGGTCTTAGTGCTGGAACACATCCAAAACAAATGAGGCACCGTTTCAGAAGGGGCCATGCATCGAAGACAAGAAGCAGATGCAATCCTTCGTTGAGCCAGAGTAACCCCCACGGATAAGGTTCCTGTAAGACAATGCCATAGGAAAAGCTTTTGCTTGAGAGACACACACACACACACACACACATGTGACTCCCCTAGATGCACACATGTACTATAAAGCAAGCCCTTGATCACACTTATCCCAACATGAAATTCCTTGCTAGAAGCGTCGCCCGCTTAGGAGTACTTTGATAATCCATGTTACAGCCAGTTTCGCCGCTGCTTGTTTGATGTCCACTACTCCCAGTCCTCCTTCACTCTTGGGTATGGTATAGAAGCTCCATCTGACTTTGGCGATCCTGTTTGTTCCACCCCAAAAGAAAGATCTGCATTTGGAGATTAGTTTATCTAACCCTTCCTGACTTGGGTGCCAACAAGACAAGTAAAAGATAGTAATAGGGTATAGGCAATGATTAAGAATCATTCGCCTTCCCGCCAGGTTGGCTTGGAATCCTCTCCACTTCTCCAGCTTGGCGCTGAATCTGTTTAGCACCCAGTCCCACCATTCCTTCATGGATACTTCGAAACCCATGGGTATGCCGAGCAATTTGAACACCGTACCTTTCGGAATCACCTGATATCCCAGGCGCTCTAGGTCATCTTGTGGCCTTCCACTGAGAGTGTAGTATCCCGTTTTGTTGTGGTTGATGAGAGAACTCGAAGCTGTACAGTAAGTTTCCAGACACTCCATTACCTCTCGCACGTCTCAAGAGGTGTTCCTAGCCATGAGATTAGTATCGTCTACAAATTGTTGCATCACAACTGCTTTCGAGAAGGTAGTCCATTCCTTTGACCATGCCATCAGAAGTATTGTCGATAGCAACCAGCCCAAAGCATCAGCAGCAATGGCATAGAGGAGAGGGGCAATGGGGCAGCCTTGTCTAATGGATCTTCTCTACAAGAAAGGTGAAGACATCTCACCATTGATGCACACTTTGGCTGAGGCATTTGAGAGCAAAAGTTTGACCGAAGAGATGAAATTTGGACCAAGTCCAATATCTCCCAATCAAACCTGTCATTGGCTTTGTCAAAATCTACTTTGATAAAGCATATATCTTGACCCGACTCCCTAGCATGTTCACAGCCTTCCCAGATGTTTACAATAGCCTCTAGGAGGTGTCTCTCTTTTATAAAACCCTTCTATTCCGGCAAGATCCATCTGTCCATCTTGTGTTGAATCCTTAGGGCCAAAGCTTTGGTGAAGATTTTGTAGTTGCAGTTAAGCATGGTTAGAGGTCTCCAATTTTTAATCACATCCTTCCTGCCTTCTTTGGGAATCAGCTTGATTATACCACTGTTCAAGTGTTCAGGAAGAGACGAGGTAGAAACACTTTCCTGCCAAACCACAAGGAGTCTGGGGCCTACACAATCCCAAAAAGATTTGTAAAACTTAACAAGAAGACTGTCCTCTCCAGGGGTTTTTCCGTCCTTCATGACCAGCACCGCTTCCTTGAGTTTCTTCAGAGAAAGAGGGGCCTCCAAACTCTGAAGATCTAGACCCGTGACTACTCCTTGTCTTGCAACCTGGCATCTATTCCTTGCTTGTAGTACTTCTTCATCTGATTGCATAGTACTTGACAGCAGGTTCTTAAAATGGTCACAAATAAAGTCATTGTTTTTAGTATCTCACTATGCCCATCTGTTTTCACCGACTTCAAGAAGAGGGATTTCCTCAGCAGCTCTTTTCCTGTGAATGATCTTCAACGTTTCCTTGGTGGGTCTATCCAGTTTGCCTGCCCACCATCTTCTGGTGTACAGTCTAGCTGAAGAATATTTTATGAGCTCTAGCTTGGCAAGCTCACTCTTGACAAGGCGAAGGTCAATCTGTGCTTGAATGTCCCCGCTGCGCACATGAGACCCATGACTACTCCTTGTCTTGCAACCTGGCATCTATTCCTTGCTTGTAGTACTTCTTCATCTGACTGCATATCTGACTGCATAGTACTTGACAGCAGGTTCTTAAAATGGTCACAAATAAAGTCATTGTTTTTAGTATCTCACTGTGCCCATCTGTTTTCACCAACTTCAAGAAGAGGGATGTCCTCAGCAGCTCTTTTCCTGTGAATGATCTTGAACGTTTCCTTGGTGGGTCTATCCAGTTTGCTTGCCCACCATCTTCTGCTGTACAATCTAGCTGAAGAATATCTGGTAGTACGGTGCCTTGTACCTGCAGCTTTTTCAGATGATGGTATCGGCCAGTTCTTTTTTTGAATAGCTTGTGGCCTTGGGAGTCGTGCTGGCCATTGAGCAGTGGGCTGTGGGTTCGTAGTGTTTGAGGCTGACTGCTTTCTGAGTTTTTTTTTTTTGGAAAAGTGCAGTTCTAAGTTCAGTTTATTTTGGGCTGTGTAGTCTCTCCCCTCTTTCAAAGAGTCTGGGTGTGTTCTAGTCAGATTATGTGGGAGGTCGACTTGTTACTTGTGTGCTCTGGATACCCGCTCTGAAAGTCGGTGCATCAGCTCTACCTTAAGAGCTACCATATTACAGTACTGATCCCGAAGAAGTCCTAAAAATACGACTTTGCCTCTAGAGTTGGATTCTGAAGAAGTGGATATGATTGTATGGGGGTCAGCGATGAAGTATTGAGTCATTTTGTGTTTGTCTGAGGATAGTCTTGTGTTTCTTTTTCTTTCACATCATCGTGTCAAGCGCCAGTAGATCAGCTAGGGAAGAGACAACTACATGGAAATCAAAGCGTGGAAAATTGTATGCAATATTTTGATATGCATCGCGCAACTTTTCAAAGTCAGGGCAACTCTAGCGGTGACTATGTAGGGGCAGAAATGTTGGGTCAATTTGCCATTCGAGCCCTGCTTTGTGAAAATCCACACTTTTCGAAAATGCAAATGTGTGCAATGCATGCAGAATTTGAATGCCGATTGGCCCTCCAATGGGGAAGAGCGCCCTCGTGAGAGTACTTGTTTCTTTTTCAACCTACATGCAAGGTGGGAGAGAGATAACGGATGAATGCAACGTGGTAGAAAGAATGCTACGTGAGATTCACAATGAAAGGGTGATACCCTTTCATTAATGTCCCTTGAGATCACTCAAGTTCCATCTTCCCATTTACACCTACCCTTAGCCTATGACCCATGCACCTACCATTCAATGCACTCTAATGCACCCTTTCCCTTTCCTATTGCCCCTAGGACCTAGACACGTGTGTGCACATCTTTATTACTAATCATTGGCCAATGTTACATAGTTTTGGCGGTACTATTTACACCGCTTGATCGATCATAAATACAAACATATAACCGCACCATCAAATTGGCGCCTAACAATAATAAAGTTCTAATGACTATTAATTAACTAAATAATCATTTCTCTTGTCATGACACTCCCTCCTGCTTGAATGAGCGGAAGTCCTCTTCTGGATTATTGCTTGTCTCTTCCTCTTATGTGCACTTTCTCTTGTTACTTCTGCCATTGCATCGCCTCTTTGTAATCTGCGAGTATCTATGGAAAATCTGTAAAGAACTCTTCTTCCATCCATTGTACATCACTAGCTGGCTGGTTTTTAAACTTCAGTAAATACATATATCTCTTCTTTCCACGAGTACTCTTCTCTTTATGGTATACGATCTGTTCCGGAGTAAGAACTTCAGTCCCATCTTCAAGTTCAGGTTCTTCTTGCTGCTGAGTATCCAAAAACGCAGAAGTATCGCCATGGTATCTCTTCAAATTTCTCACATGAAAGATGTTCTTCATACGCCAGTGGGCTGGTAACTTCAGCTCATACGCTCTGGATCCTTCTTCTGGATATAAAGCTGCTGAAATCTGAAATGGACCATAAAACTTCGGTGCTAGCTTGACATGTTTGGTACTTCCTCTCACTGACTTGATTCTTCTTTTATCAATCTTCAATAAAACCCAATCATCCTCCTTGTAATAAACTTCTTTTCTTTTTTTATTGGCTGCCTTGGATTGTTGAACCTGGGCCTTCTTAATATGTTCTTTTACCTGCTCAATAACCTGTGACATATCCTCAGCAACAAAAATTCGCTCCCCCAAGTGTGTTATTGGAGTGGGTAAACATTGCCCATAGATGATTTCAAATGGGGCTTTCTTGGTGGAAGTATGTACAGTGTTATTATAAGCAAACTCTAACATGGGTAAGAACTCTGGCCACCTTCTAGGTTGGTCATGGACATAAGCTCGAAGTAAAGTAATTATGGTTTGATTGGCATTCTCACTTTGTCCATCTCCTTGAGGATGGAAGGCTGTAGTAAATTTCACTTTGGTTCCGAGATTCTCTAATAGAGCTGTCCAAAAGTTGCTAATGAAACGGCCATCATTATCGGATACAATGGATTTTGGTAACCCATGTAACCTGAAGATTTCCCTAATGAATAACCTTGCTGTTTCAGGAGCAGACAACTCTTTTTTACAGGGAATAAAATGAGCTTGTTTACTCAGCCTATCTATAACAGTGAAAATTTTCTCAAACTGACCAACCTTGGGGAAACCAGACACAAAATCCATTGTAATGTGTTCCCACCTTTCCGAAGGAATAGGCAAAGGCTGCAAAAGACTAGCAGTCTTACTTGTGTCAGATTTAATGCACTGACATACGTCACATTGTTGAACAAAGGTCGAAACTTCTTTGCGAAGTTTAGGCCAATGGAAGTATCTCTCAATATTGTCAATGGTTCCTCTAATACCTCTATGTCCAGAATATGGACTCGCATGTAACTCACTCATGACTAGATACCGAAATGTTTTGGGTACTCATATGGCACGTCCCAAAAATAAGTATCCATCCACGATGGAATAAGCCTCTAAATCCCCAACCTCATTACGTTGAATCTTCCCATAAATGTCAGCGAAGTCCTCATCTAAAGGATAAGCTTCAACCATTGCTCCTAATGATTTCTCCTTAATCACAGAAACGTGATTAACTTGGGGCCGTCTGCTCAAAGCATCAGCTACTAAATCCTCCTTTCCCGGCTGATATTCGATATTTGGTTGCCCAAAGGATTGAATATATTCAGCCCATTTGATTTGTCTTGAAGAGACAATGGGTTGAGAGAACAAGTGCTTGATACTTTGATGGTCAGTCTTAATCTTGAAAGCAGAACCATATAAATAATGCTTCCATAACTTTAGAGCATGAATGACTGCCAATAACTCCTTCTCATACGTGATATATTTCAATTTAGCCCCTTGAAGTTTTCTACTCTCATAAGCAATGGGATGCCCTCCTTGCATCAACACTGCCCCAATCGAGGTACCACTAGCATCCGTACATACAACAAAGAACTCTTTGTCCATGTCCGGAAGTGTTAACACTGGTGCAGTCACTAATGTTCTCTTAAGCTCCTCAAAAGCTACTTGGTGAACCTCTCCCCACTCATACAAGGAATGCTTCTTCAACAAATCTGTTAGTGGGGAAGCAAGACGTGCAAAATTCTTAATGAATCTGCGATAATAACTACACATCCCTAGGAAGGATCTCAGCTCATGTAAGTTTTTGGGTATTGGCCATTTAATTATGGCCTTGACCTTTTTAGGGTCAACCCGAATTCCCTCGGCAGACACAATGTGTCCCAAATACTCTATTTCTGTCTTGAAGAACTCACTCTTCTTGATATTTAGGAACAATCGATCCTTCCTTAGGAGCTCCATCACCTTAGCAAGGTGATCCTTATGCTCTTCCTCATTCTGGCTGAACACTAAAATGTCATAAAAAAAGACTATGACAAATTTTCCCAAGTAGGGTCGCAAAACCCTTCTCATCAGCCTACTGTGGCTAGAGCATTAGTTAGGCCAAAAGGCATGACCAAAAACTCATAATGTCCAGTGAGAGTGTGAAAAGCAGTCTTATGTTCATGCCCAGCTTTCATACGAAGTTGATGATAACTAGATTTCAAATCCAATTTGCTAAAAACTTTAGCACCTTTAAGCATATCCAATAAATCATCCACTCTTGGAATCGGATACCGGTTCTTAATCGTAAGTTTATTCAAAGCACGGTAATCTATACACATACGATATGATTCATCCTTCTTCTTAACCAATAATACAGGTGCTCCAAATGGAGAACTGCTTGGTCGAATCAGGCCTTTTTGCAACAGATCTTCAATTTGTTTTTCTACCTCCTCCATTTCTATCCTGTTCATCCTATATGGGGCTCTACATGGAGGGGAAGCTCCTGGCTCTAAGTCTATGGCATGATCATCTTCTCTCTCCATGGGCAATTCGAATGAGTCATCTCTTGAAAATCGATCCTCATAAGTTCTAAGGAACTCATTTCTCTTCCGATCTTCTTTTGAGATATGAAGATCTCGTGAATCCCGTATATACACAAGATTACAATCTACCCCTCTTTTTACCAATCTTTTGGCTTGGGTAGGAGTAATCAATGGAATTGTATACACGTCCCGATCCCCTACGATCCTTATGTTTTCATCCTTATGTACAAAGCAACAATGATGAGTATGAGGATGAATAGCAGGGTTAAAATCATACCGCCATGGTTTACCTAGTATCATGTCAACGTCTTGTAAAGGGGCTACTAGAAAATCCCTTCGATCTCTATATTTTTGTATACGAAAAGGAATATTTCGTACTATGGATGTGTCTTCTTCATTGTGTCCCCTAAAAGCTCTTGAAAGCGACATGTTTTTTATAGGTTCTGGTTTAAGATGGAGTAATTTTGCCAATCTATCACTTACTAAGTCATAATTACATCCATCATCTAGGAGAACCACTATTCTCTGTCCATTCACGAATCCATACACCTTAAAAAGATCATGAGGCCCAAAGGTATTGGCTGAATGGACAGCATTCACTATTGGCTCAATAGTCACAGTAGATTTCGAGGGTGACAAGGTAGAAGCCTCACCCTCCTGCTTGGATGCCTTGGCTTTCCCTTTTACTGAATTCGTCTTGGCAATCTTAGCCAAGAGAACGGGACACTTATGCCATACGTGCCCTGGCTTATGTTTCTTACAACCGAAACATTTTCCTTCCTTAATCAACTTCCTCTTCTCTTCATCAGTCATAGAAGGAAATGGCACCCATCCAGGACGTGATTGGCTATTCACATTCCTTATAAGAGCTTTACCCTTCCCTTTATTATTCTTAAACCGGTTTGGTTTCCTAAAAGTGGGTATATTATTGGTCTTAGATGATGAACCATACTCCTTATTGAAGGGTTTACGAGGATTCAATTTTCTCTCGGCTATTTCAGCCAGCTTAGTGAGGTCCTTAAGCGTGGTCGGGTTAAACATTTCAACCTCATACCTTACTTTTGGGCTTAAAGCTGCTAAATACTTCTTTCTCCTATCTTCCTCACTCTTTTCGGGTAACTCTAGAGAGAGTTTCCAAAATCTGGCTGTAAAATCTGCATTACTCTCATTATCGAACTGCCTAAACCTCTCCCAACGAAAGGTTAGGTTCTCTTCATGCCTCGGTGGCATGAAAGTGGTTTTTAGTTGCTCCACAAATTTAGCCCATTCATGAATGGCTCTTTTCCTGTTTGTGACAAGGACCACCACATTAGAGCATCCTTCTGCAGATGCAATGTGGCAAGAGCAAGCTTCTCTTGCTCGGTCTTGTCTTGATGGGCAAAGTATAACTCAAAATGACGAATCCAATTGAGGATTTTGTCAGCCTCCCTTGCCCCATCATATTTGGGGAACTCAATTCTCTCTCGCGGTTGGAATTTGGACCTCTTAGAAGGGTTACTCAACTCTTCATCCCCGAAGTTTAAAGTCCTCTTAGTCCCTAATCTTGTCATAATGGACTGCTCAATCATATTGCTAAGCTGGAAAACCAGCTTATCAACAGGAGTCTCCTCTCTTCCTCTTGCACTTGGATTAGAATCCATGTGTATTGGGTTTTGAGTTAAAGGCGTGAACTCATCACCTTGTTCTTGGCTGGTCTCATTTCTTCTTTCATTACGAAAGGAGAACTCCCTATCAGTAGGTTCTTGAAGGAGAGACTGCTGTAAATCTATTTGTGGGTTATCATACTCAAGATGTGTATAACTCTCACCTAATCCATCCTCTTCAAGAGGGGGTGAAGGTGTTCTTTCTCTCTCTCCTTGGGGTAATGGAGGAAAAGGAATAAGTTCATTGTTATATGTCCCTTCCCCTTCCATTCTTTCCTTTTATTAATACAAGAGAGAAAATGTCTTGCTGTAATTTCAAAAAAGAAGGTTTATTTTACAGCAAACTTCAAGTGTTGTAGAGGTGGTGGTACTTATCCGACTCCCGCTTCATTTGTGTTGAGAAGACACTTAAAATGACCTCCTTTCCCTTCTCTTGTATTTCTGCTGTAAACTGGTACGCTCCGTTTGGGCTACTTGTTTTGAGCAGATTGGAGCTCTAGATACCGTTATAGGGGTTACTTGATGGGTGGATCACTCCCTTAAAATCTTATTCCGATCCGACTTCCGGTTGGGTAGAACGGGAATTCCTTTTTCTCACGGTTTAAGGGTACATTCACATGGGGGGGGGGGGCAAAAAGAGAACACCCCGTTCGCCGTTGAAGGCCAAAATTTTTCAGGAAAAACCCCTTGTCTCAGAACCTCGAGATCACCCCGTTCGCCGTTGAAGGCCAAAATTTTTCAGGAAAAACCCCTTGTCTCAGAACCTCGAGATCGGTCGATCGTGATCCTTTTCTGCCAACCTCTCTTGCGACTTCCGTCGTTCACAACTGTCGCCCTCTTCTCGTCCCGCTCGTGGATTGTTGTCGCCGCTTTGATACCAAATGTGAAAATCCACACTTTTCGAAAATGCAAATGTGTGCAATGCATGCAAAATTTGAATGCCGATTGGCCCTCCAATGGGGAAGAGCGCCCTCGTGAGAGTACTTGTTTCTTTTTCGACCTACATGCAAGGTGGGAGAGAGATAACGGATGAATGCAACGTGGTAGAAAGAATGCTACGTGAGATTCACAATGAAAGGGTGATACCCTTTCATTAATGTCCCTTGAGATCACTCAAGTTCCATCTTCCCATTTACACCTACCCTTAGCCTATGACCCATGCACCTACCATTCAATGCACTCTAATGCACCCTTTCCCTTTCCTATTGCCCCTAGGACCTAGACACGTGTGTGCACATCTTTATTACTAATCATTGGCCAATGTTACATAGTTTTGGCGGTACTATTTACACCGCTTGATCGATCATAAATACAAACATATAACCGCACCATCAAATTGGCGCCTAACAATAATAAAGCTCTAAGGACTATTAATTAACTAAATAATCATTTCTCTTGTCATGACACGCTTAGCAATATGTTGTCCAAAAAGCTGCATGCTTTAAAAATTGTATTCGCCATTGAGGTTGGAGTCCGGCATCAGTATCTTGGAAAGCAAGTGAGTCCTCCAGATGACGGCCATCTGAGAACGCTGTTACATATGCTCAGGTCATGCACTGCTCCCATCTCTAGTAGGTGCCGGCCATATCATGTGACCTATGCATCCTCTAAATGTCTCACTATACTGAGCTCTATTGGGTCAATCTCCGGCACTCTAAGAGGGTCGTCTCTGAAGTCAAGCAAGTTAACTTGTCTACTCCCTGCTCGTGCATTGAAGTCACCTTATAGGAGGATCTCGACTTGCCTCTGCCTTGAGAACTCTGTAATGTCATCTCATATGGGCAGTGCCCCTCTGTGGTGACCTCATGGGCATATGATGAGGTATCTGGAGGAAACTGGCATATTGCAATAAAAATAGCCCTTGCATTTTGTGATTGCAATCAGACCCACATGTGGCGTGCGTGTTCCTCTCTACGCATTATAGATATGAGAGAGAGAGAGAAAGAAAGAAAGAAAGAAAGAAAGTCTATTAAGGTCCACTGGAGACCAAAAGGTCTATGGGACAGCAAGAAACCCTCTAGAACATCTGCTTTAGGGAGGGCACATGGCAGCTCCCAAGGAGTGCAAAAAGCAACCCCAATTATTTAGAGTACCTACATGATATTATGGAAGAGTAAACAGCCATACATCAGTTTACGACTGAGAGTCTTTTGGTTTTGATTTAAACTCTCTGATTAGTGCTACCCCTTCATAGTAAACTGCCCATTTTCCATCCTTTCTGGCAGCCCTGACTTTAGCTAATTCAGTTGCCTTAATCTTGAGTCGAGTTTGTGTAAGCTCCTCTGCTATCCATACTTTGGTGCCCTTCAACTTGTAAGATTGTCGAAGAAGCTTGATCCGCATATCTTTTGACTTCAGTGTAAGGATTGCATGACCTCTATAGTGCAAAATAGAAGCTCGTCATCATCCTGATCATCATCATTCACCCATTCGATGTTGGGCAAACTTGATTTGATCTTTGTCAATATTTCACCATATGTATCCTCCTCTTTGTACCAATCTTTTGGGAGCCCCCCTATTCTAATCTTCAGCACATTATCACATCTAGCTTCGTGTGTTTTAATCTCTGCTTGGATATTAAACTTACTTGCTTTGTTGTCCACTTCCACAAACACTTCCTTCCTCGCAGTTTGTACTTCAGTGTGAACAAGATCTTTGACTGTAGAGACTAGCTGCGGGGTAGGGGGGGAATCCTTACAAGATTTTACAGCCTCATCAATTACTGCCTGCTTACCAGGCCCTTCCAAGATGTGAAGACGGGCCTTTACTTCTGCCAGCTCCAATCGTAGCTCTCTCACTGCCTGCTGCAGATAAAAAATCTGATCCTGTTGCCCGCGAGGATGTGCCGTTTTGAGCCTTCTTATTGGTAATTCCGTGCGTATGGAGAGGGTGTCATGGCTGCAACTGTAGAGTACCGAGTCCTAATGGATGTTGAAGGAGTTGAGGGGGTTGAGGGGGACTTGGAGGAGAGGGTAGGCCAATCCATAGTTGACGGTACAATGAACCCCCTGGCTTAACCTAACGCCCGGGTTGGGTTGGGTGTTTAGCCCAACTTGGGGTTAGGGAGGACTAGAACTAGACTAGGATTAGACTAGGTATGGACGGGAGATATTGAGGATGGAGAGGTGTTGACGGGTAAAGGTACGGCTGTAGAGCTGTACGGGAGGTACGGTTGTACGAAAGGTAGGAGAGAGGCTGTACGGGTGGTACGGTACAAAAGGTACGGAGGCTGTACAAGAGAGAGGGTGTATGGGAGAGGTACGGAAAATACGGGGAGGCTGTACGGAAGGGATGGTATTGGAGAGGCTGTACGGGAAGATACGATGGGAGAGCTACAGGAGGCTACATACGGAAGGTACAGGAGGCTACGTATGAGAGAGAGAGAGAGACTTGCATACACACAAGGGTAGGTTTTAGAGAGAAAGAAGTGATGGGGGTCTCGAAGAGCATTAAAAAACCAAAAAAAAGAAAAGAGTATCTGAAGAGAGGGGATGGAAGGAGAAAATATCGGAATGAGGAAGAGGGGGTTATAGAAGAGGAGGAAGGTGAGCACCCTAAATGAAAATCAACAAAGGGATTAGTTCCTTCTCTAAAATAAGATTAAGAAAGAGTGGTCTTCTTTTTCCGGTTTCAATTCAGGCATGGAAGGGAAAAAGAAGGGGTGGAAAAACTCCATTGAAATGAATAGAAAGCCGAGAAGCGGGAAATATAATTGCTCAAATCTATTGTTGGTACCTTGGAGGTTCACATCCCAACAGCCACACCAAAGTTGTGAGTGATTCTCGAGCCACTCCATATCTCCACTTGCAATTCGTAGACGCTCATCGACAAGTTATAAACCAAGGTGTCGAAGAAAGAGAGAAACAATTGGGGGACCACAAAATATACACATAGGGATAGAGGGATGAAACTCATGAAGGTAGACGTAGGGGAAGGAGAGGGATTGAGGGGAAGAAGAGACTCCATGAAATGACGAAGAGGGTCTTCGTGTCTAAATTCAAGTGAATAGCGGCATTAGAAGTAATTAACTATAGAAATTGAATGCAATGGAAGCTCAGACATCTTGAATTCAGTTTAGACATGAAGAGGGCCTTCATGTCTAAATTGAAGTGTATAGGAGCTTTAGAAAGAATTAACTATAGAAATTGAATGCAATGAATGCTCCCACATCTTGCTTGCATACCCTCATTTTATAGCCACCAATAACTTTCCAAACAATTTAGCCGTTAGACTGCTACCATAATTGTCTTGTAGTTCTTTGCCTCCTCCTTGTTTCCACCTTTGGAAATTGAACTAAGGTATGTACTGGCCAACTTTGTGGGAAACCCTTAGTCATATCCTTATTCAAGATACCTCGGATCTTTTGGGGGAGATGCGCCCCTCCTTATTTCTCGGCTATTAGTCTTTTGCTTTTCCATTGATGGAATTTGTATGCCTTTGATACTTCTTTCGATGGAAAGGGTTCTTGTAAGGGTTTCCGAGGGCTTCCAACTACAAGATTATCCATCATTGCTCTCGTGAGGATTACTTTGACGTGTGCAATCAAGCTCTCCCAATGCATTTCAATTTCAGTTGGCCTTTTTCCTGTGAAAGAAGTCCCAAGAGCAAAGCTCAAGGCAAAAAATACATCATGCAATGAATGAGAAACAAAACACCCAAGTGGGCAAAAAGTATGCTCCTCAAAGAGAGCTAGAAAAGTACCAAGGTTGAGGCTAAAAGTGCCACCTCAATCTTGTGATGGGCTCCGAGGAAAAAGGGGAGCCACTGTACTCCTTGAGGAAAATAGCTTCCTAGTAGAATCTGCTTGGGAAAACCCATGTATGCTCACCCAAATGGCCATCAAAGTGTGTACATTATCTGTCCAAGTACTACCCAATGCGTGCGGAGGGTGAATCTGGGAGCCATCCAAAGCCTCTATGCATCTGGATCTCTAAATATTCCACGCTGAAATGCTTGCTAAAATCTCCCTAAAAGTATCCATTGCAGCATGTGTAGGTCTGTAAGGAAATCTAGAAACATCATATAGACTCAACTAAATATCGTCGAAAGAAAGAGCCCAAGAAGAGTCATACCTCTAATAAAAGACATGATGCTCGAAAAAGACAACCAAGCCATAAAAGACCTAAGGCCTCTCCTAAAAGGCTTGATGCCCTGAAAGAGGCAACCACAGGTCATCAAGAAGGCAGAAGGAACAGAAGTGAGAGAGAGAGAGAGAGAGAAAAGTAGAAGTAGAATTTATTAACGTCCACAGGGGGCCAAAAATGACCCATGGGACCATCTCAATACAATGTAAAGAAAGTCTCCTCAAAAAGAGGGGTCAGGAATCTTTGAGTTCTTGACGACATGTAAAAACACGGGTGACAAAAGATCCCAATGCTGCCGGAGAGGTGGTAGAGAGAACTGATGTCCACTGAACGGAGTCCTCCAGTATCTGGTGGTAGTCCTCCCTGATATGTGCATATCGAGGGCATTGTAAAGCTTCATGTGCCTCTGTCTCAATTGACTGCAAGTCGCAGAGAGTACAAACTTTGGCGTGTCTAGGCTGATGCATCCAAGCTCCCTTCTCCATAGCAAGCATATGAGGTTGTATATCTGTGTGAGACCCTTCAGGATCAATGGGATTGGCAATCACTATCAACTATCTGTGATCCCTTACAACCACTGAGAAAAAATGTTACAAACCTGTTATGTACTGAGTACTTGTTGGGCTAGCTTGTGTGCTAGCCCTAGTACCTTGTTGCAATGTTAACCTCTTTTAAGTAGCCTTCTAGTTTTTTGGCTGGTTGCTCCAGCAGATTTGTTAAGTTATGTATGCTGTGCTCATATCTTTCTTTGAGTGTGTGTAAGCTGTGCATCTTAGGAGTACATGCTGCTCATCTTCTATCTTCCCTGTGGGGCAGATTTTACAGATCCTTTCTTCTCTAGGGGTCCTGGGTCTTGCCCACCTACCCCTCTCCACCTTGAGATCATGTGAACTTGTTTCTGATTTTGCAGATCAAATGTCTTTTAAATATTGATATGTCTTCCCCGAGGTATTTCTGCCGAGGTATTTCTGCATTACATGGCTGTCCATTAAATTAATTTTCTGTTTATAGAGTTGCTTCCCCCCCCGGGTTTCACCATAGTTTCTGCAACATTTTCTGCATCACTAGTTTTCTGATTTCACATGCATCTTCTGGTAGATCGGCAACTTTTATACCCCATGATTCCATCCACTTCATCCCTTCTCTATGCCAGCCCATGATTTGCATAGCTTCCGTCGCCTTGTGTGGTATCCTATTGGCATCCATCTTCTCAACTTTGTTGAGGTAGGCCATGACTTGACATAATGCTTCCCCTTCTAGAGGTAGCATACCTGTTTCAGCCATAGGATGGGGGGGGGGGGGGGGGGAGAGAGAGAAAGAGATTTATTAACATCTACAGAAGCCCTCATGGTGCCATGAGACAAAGGTAGACATCAAGAAAAGAAAGCTACTACATCTCCGAGGAGAGAGGAAGTGCACAAGGTATCTCCTAGAGAGCGCAGAAAGCAGATCTCATAATTATTATAGAACCAAACCTATGTTCTAGTACTATCATAATGTGACCTTCATTCCATTAGTTTAAGACTGAGAGTCTTTGGGCTTCGATTTGAAGTCTTGAATCAATGCTTGTCCTTCACGGTAGACTGCTCATTTTCCTACTTTCTTGGCTTCTTTCATCTTATTGAGTTCAATAGATCTTTGCTTGAGCTGAGTCGGAGTGAGGTCTTTGTTTGAGCTGATTTAGATTGACTTTGAGTGGAATACATGAGTACTTGCCACTTTCTCCATAAAGTCGATCCAACTCATTCCAAGTTGACTTTGATGACATGACTTCCGCCACCTAAGAAATGAGCTTGGGATGAAGTTTTTTTTTTTTCAAGAAAATTAGGCAGAACTCCAAAAGATGAGTTTCCTCTTGATACTCTCCAACACGGGAGCAAACTGCTGTGCTGGAGAGATGCCCACCCCAATCTGGCATCCCAGATATTTGACAGAAACACCCCTCTGAATCCAAGTGAACCCCATGTCAATCCCCCATTCTGGAGTGTCCTCATCACTGATCCAAAAGCCATTGAATTTGTTCCAATTAATGTGTGCACGTGCCGCAATGCAAAACAAATCCAACGCCGTCTTGAATGAGGTCAGTGTTTGTGGAGTAGCATCCAAAAAAACAGCTGTATCATCTACCAACTCATTGTCTAAGAGCTCATCCTCTTGCCTCAATGGAAGCATGAGCCCTACAATATCAGCTTGAGCTCTAATGTTATAGCTCATAGCTTCAGCCACAAATAAGAACAGAAAGGGGGCTAGAGGGCATCCCTGGTAGACTAATTTAGTTATCTCAAACCTGTCCCCCCTGACTCTAATAATTAGAACCTGGTTGTGGGCTGATCTATAGAGGGCTGACACCCCTTTGATCCATGCATCTGAGAAACCAAAGCGAGTAAGTGTGCCTGCCAGAAAGCCCCAGTCTACCCTGTCATAACCTTTCGCAAAGTCTAGGAGTAGAACGGTCAGCCTGTGGCCATTCTACATGGCCCAGTCAGAAGTCTCCCAAAATGAGAAGATGTTGTTAGAGATGCTCTTGCCATGCACAAAGCCCTTTTGCGTATCATGGATAAGATCTAGCAGAAAGGGCTACAGACGAAGACTAATAGCTTTTGCTAAGATTTTATACAAAGTATCCAGCAAAGTAATCGGTCTCCACTGAGACACTAAATTCCTGCAACCCCCTTTCGGAATCAAATGAATGAGGCCCTCCGTAAGTGAGTCTGGCATCTTACCCAAGTCCCAAACACCCTGCAAGGCTGAAGTAATGTGATCCCTAATTTGATCCCAAAAAACAATAAAAAATAAGGGGGTAAGTCCATCTGAACCAAGACACTTGCCCTTGCAAAGGGCAGAGAGAGCAGTCCCGAACTCTATGTTGGTGAAGGGTGCATCAAGTGAGACAATGATATCCCCAGTCACCAACACAGGTAAGTGCTGCCAAATAACCACTCTAGCATCATTTGTGGCCTAAGTGTCAGGATCTGTGGTAAGAAGGGAGGTATAGAAATCGGTGGCAACCTGCAAGACAGCATCCGGATGTGTCTGAAGAACTCCGCATGAGTCAACAATTTGCGAGACGCTCTCCTTTCTATGTCTGGGGCCAAGAGTAGAGAAGAACTGCTTGTTGACCCTAGCTCCCGTCTGAGTCCAAATTGACTCTCTGGCATGAAAGACATACTCTGCTCTCTGATCTAAAAGTGACTGCTGATGGGGCAAGGCGCTCCTGAATCCAAGCATCTATAGGCCTCTTCTGCTCCTCCCTTTGGAGGGCAGCCACGGATACCTATCTCGCGCCTGAGGATCTCACCCCTCTTGATACAAGCAACTGAAAGATACAGTCGCTAATACCAGAGAGGGCTGCAGCTAAGTCTGATGGAGAAAGCTGCCCATCATGCATATGAGAAACCCAAATCCTCAACACTGTCTCTATAAGGCCCGGCTCAGTATAAAAGGCATCTAGAATCCTAACACCGGCAGAACGGCCCCTCACATGAGGATTTGCAACCATCAGAATCACTGGAAAATGATCCGAAGTGGACACCCCAGCTGCAATGCTAACTATACCACCTCTGTCAAGAGCCCAGTCATCCACATAAAATTTGTTAGTACATACATGGATAGGCATCTGCAATCTCCTATTCGTCGACCAAGAAAATAGGAAGAATCCTTGCCCAAGCAGATGAACATCTGTGAGGTGCCCTAAGAGGTCTCTAGATGCTCTCCAGGTGTAGAGCGGAGAGCATCCAATCCCTGGCCTATAATCTGGAAGGGTGGGGCCCATGGATGTGAGCAAAGAGTGATGTCGAACTCTCTTGCTCTGCGTCTTTTTTAAGCTGCTACAACTCGCCTTTTGAAAAAATCATTGTTTTTGCAGCCGGTGGGAGTGGACGGAGATTGTTGGCTGAAGGAAGAGTCATCACCAACAATCGAGGTGGATGAGGTTGACTCAAACACGAAAAGGTTCCTTCCGCACTAAGCTGCCCGGGAAAGCAGAAAGAGGAGGGTGGGCTGAGGCGGAGGAGGAGGGGGAGCTGAGGAGAGGGAGGAGGGGGCCGACGAAAGGAGGAGGAGGAGGAAGAGGGGAGGAGGAGGAGGGAGGGGGCGGAGAGGAAGGCCAAAGCAGGGGGAGGGGCTGAGGCGGGGGGGGGGAGGGTAGAGGAGGCGGGGGGAGGGAGGGAAGAGGAGGGAGGGAAGAGGCAGGGGTAGAGGAGCCGGGAGGGAAGGGCTGAGGTGGGGGTAGAGGAGGCGGGGTAGGGAGCGGGGCTGAGAGGGAGGAGAGGTAGGGAGGGAGACACGGGGGGGGGGGGAGGGTAGAGGAGGCGGAGGGAGGGAGGGAAGAGGCAGGGGCAGAGGAGGCGGGAGGGAAGGGCTGAGGCGGGGGTAGAGGAGGCGGGGTGAGAGGGAGGCAGCCGGGATAGAGGGAGGAGAGGTAGGAAGGGAGACGGGGCTGAGAGGGAGGAGAGGGAGGGGCTGAGAGGGAGGGGGGGAAGGGGGGCTGAGAGAGAGGCTAGGCTGAGAGGACAGAGGGGCAGTTCATGCGGGGAGGAGCAGCTGCTGATGGAAATTATGGACTCAAAATTTTGTAAACGACCCTTGGGATGAAGGTTGAGAGCAATGACTTGCTCTTTGATATCATCATCAGTAGTGATGTCGATATGCTTTGTGCCCTTGACATAGGGCCACAAACCTTTGTACATCAAGAGGTATTTTACTTGGGTTTGCCAAGTATGAAAACCCTTCCCCATTAAATAGTTTAATGTGCCCAAAAGAGATTTCTTTTGTCGACATTTTGACTTCAAAAACAGCAATGTGAATATTTCCAAGGGAGAAAGATTTAAAAGAGTAGACAAGTGAACTGCAAATAAATTGCTCAAAAGACACCTCCTAAAAAACAACTCACAAGATGGAGATAAAGCCAGTCATCTTTGCAATTGACTTGTAATAAGAACCTTAGGAATGAGTGCTGAGAGACTAAATAAGTGTGCCATGTGTTAGCACCACATTAACTTTGGAACCTTAGCATTTGAACTTTGCAAAAGAAAAAACACACCAGAGAACAAGCGTGAATGTTGACATCTCAGCGGATTTCATCTCAACAAGCACACGAAAAAAATGAGTCGCAGGCAGAGGAGAATGAGTCGAGGCACATAGTAATTGAAGGTCTCCAGCAATGAAAGGGCCAATGAAACTTGTGATGAAGCTCTTGCTGCTACAAGTAGCGACAATCAACAGGGCCGAAACACAACTACTATGTCACAGTGATCCTAGAGAAGGACCACCACACATAAGAAAGTGTTGGCTCTTTCCTACTGTTTTCGTAGGAAGGGCTGGGTATTCTATGTTGCAGGGTTCCGAGGCTTTTTGTCACCTACAGATATATTGGAATTGTCGTTGTAGTATATGTGTAGCTTAGGACCTCGAGTCGTGTTCCGGTGAGAGACGTAGGCTTAAGTGTGGTAAGCAAACAAAGTGTAAGCATGTGTAAAAGGCACGTAAACCATTGTTATTGGGGTAATGAAGGCTTTCGTCTTCATTGGGGGTTGTAGGGTTTAGGAGGAGTTTAAGGGTTCAGAAGGAGGATCCAGGGTTTAGAAAGAGTTCAGGGTTAGAAAGAGTTCCAGGGTTTAGAAGGGGGTTCCAAGGTTTAGAAGGAGTCCAGGGTTAGAAGGAGGGTCCAAGGTTCAGAGTAGAGTACATGGTGGAGAACTCGTCTCCCTTGTAGATCATGGAGTTTAAGGGTTTAGGAAAGTATAGGAGTGGGAGAGGAAGAAGGTGTAAGAGCATGGGTGAAGGAAGAGAGAGAGGAGGAAGGAGGAGGAGGGAAGAGGAGGAGGGAGAGGGAGGAGAGAGGAGGAGGAGGGAGGAGGAGGAGGAGGAGGAGGAGGGAGGAGGAGGAGGAGGAGGGAGAAGGAGGGAGGAGGAGAGGGAGAGGGTGGGTTGCAGGGTTGGAGGAGAGGGGAGAAGGGTTGCAAGGTTAGGACATGCTTTTGGACGTGCAGTGCAAGGAAGCATGGACACTTGAGACAAATGCTTGGAATACCAATGTAGACTCAACACAATGCCCCAAGAGTGTGGGCTCATTCCATTATGAGGTATTTATACAAGTTGGAGAGCTTCTCTCTCTGCATGTAACACAAAGTCGTATCACAAAGTTGTAACACAAAGTTGTATCACAAAGTTGTTACACAAAGTTGTTACACATTCTCTCTCTTCATGTAGAAGTTGTAACACAAAGTTGTTACACAAAGTTGTAACACAAAGTTGTGTCACAAAGTCGTAACACATTCTCTCTCTTCATGTAGACAAACTCGCAACACAAAGTTGTTACACAAAGTCGTAACATAAAGTTGTCTAGAAGTTGTAACACAAAGTTGTAACACAAAGTTGTATCACAAAGTTGTATCACCTTCTCTTTCTTCATAAGTTCATGTTGGCACAGAGTCAACATACTCCCGGATCCATTTGATTACCCGTCCTCGGGTTATGGCTTATTTTGATTTCAGAGTTGGTATGCCATGTGTGTAATTCAGTGGCTATTTAGCTTGTGGTATGTGAGTCGTTCCTGCTGTAATTCTTTTGCATCACACAATTTGTAGTCAATAGTCAAGAAACTTATCTCTTCTTAAGGAGGGGTAGATGACTATGAATGTCAGAGGGGATCTCGTTGCTGAGGTTGCGGATGCTGCCATCGAATCTTCTTGGGAAGAGGTTTGGCGGGGGTCTCGTTGTGGAGGATTGGTATAAAAGGATGTTGGTCAAGAAGCTTATCTCCACTTAAGGAGGGGTAGATGACTATGAATGTCAGAGGGGATCTCGTTGCTGAGGTTGCGGACGCTGCCATCGAATCTTCTTGGGAAGAGGTTTGGCGGGGGTCTCATTGTTGAGGCTGTCATTTCTTTCTATCTTGCATACATGTTGGATGCGATTGCACCTGTAGCAATGAGCTTGTAGATAATTAGTATGCAAGTTTGATATTTTTGCATATAGGAGACGGCTGTGATGTTTGGCGGGGGTCTCGTTGCGGAGGCTGCAGACTTTGTTGCCAATTCATCTTGAGTTTTGGCATAGCTTTGTGTACTGCGTGTGAATTCATTGCATGCTTTGAGAGTATGGAATGAAAGTGTGTGATACTATTTTTTATGCAATCTATTATGTGCCTATGTAAAATCATGTGAGTGCATGTGATGTGTCTAACTATATGCTTATTTGTGGGATTTGATAGGGAAACTAAGACTCAAACATCCCTAATGTGCAAAAAACGTGCGTATGCAGTGAGTGTGCGTGTAACAATCTAGTGCAAACTATATGTGCAAAAACGTGCATATGCGAGTGAGTGCTTGCGATACAATCTAATCCTAACTAAGGAAGACTTGGTTTCCCAAATCTTCGTTTTTGTCGGGGATGGCTCGCGTGTTGACGTAGTAACGCTTCAGTCGGCTCCCGTTTATTGTTGTGTTGAATTGGACTCCATCTAGTGTTTCAAGTAGCACAGCTCCGATGGGATTCATCTTTCGTACTCGGTAGGGTCCTTGACCTAGATACTTTAGTTTTCCCTTGTGTACTTTAGCATTGTATAACAGGACTAAGGCGCCTTCCTTGATGTCTTTAGCTTTCAGATTCCTGTCAAACCATGCCTTTCTTCGACGTTTTTCTGTTGTCATGGCATGATAAGCGACTAGTCTTGTCTCTGTATGCTTTTCCAACTGACAGAGCCTTTCTTTCAAGGACTCATGATCACCCATGCGTTCCTGTATTGCGATGCGTAGACTTGGTATTACAAATTCGAGTGGGACCACGGCTTCAAGGCTGTACACCAATTGAAAAGGTGTGTTCCCTGTACTGACCTTGAATGTGGTTTTGTATGCCCATAAGGCTGCATTCAGTTTCTCTGCCCAATCAGAACGCTGTGGTTCTACTACCTTGGTGAGGATATTGCATATGATTTTATTTGTGGATTCTGCTAGTCCATTCCCTTGGGGGTAGTAGGGTGTGCTTTTTCTATGAATAACCATGAAGCCAGACAAGAGTTCTTGGATTACCTCATTGACAAAATGTGTGCCTCTATCCGACACAATTTCAAGGGGGCATCCGAATCGGGTGATCACATGTTCGTACAAGAATCTTGCTGTGCTTTTGGCATCTGCCTTTCTGACTGCTTTAGCTTCAGCCCATTTTGTAAAGTAATCAGTGGCCAGAATGATGTAGCGTGCCTGTGTTCCTTTTGCTACTGGATGTATGGGGAGAGGTGGTGGTGGGGGAGGGGGAGATGAAGGGGGAGGGGGGGAGGTGGTGGTGGAGGGGGGGGGGAAGAGGGGGAGGGGGGAGGAGATGAAGGGGGAGGGGGGAGATGAAGGGGGAGGGGGGAGGTGGTGGTGGAGGGGGGGGGAAGAGGGGAAGGGGGGAGGAGGTGGAGGGGGAGGGGGAAATGAAGGGGGAGGGGGAAGGTGGTGGTGGAGGGGGGGGAAATGAAGAGGGAGGGGGAGGTGGAGATGGAGGGGGAGGGGGCGGGGGGGGGTGGTAGTGGAGGGGGAGGGGGAGAGGGGGAGGGGGAGAGGGGAGGTGGTAGTGGAGGGGGAGGGGGAGAGGGGGAGGTGGAGATGAAGGGGGAGGGGGAGGGGGAGAGGGGGAGATGGTGGTGGAGGGGGAGGGGTAAAAGAGCAACAAAAAAAACTGAAAGACGGAAATTGAAAAGCAAGGAGAAGTGGTTACCTGACGCTCTCCAAGTCTTTCTCGATGTAACGGGATTGTCGCGGAACAATGGACGGTGGGTGGAAGGCTAGGTCATCGCTGCGAGAAGGGCTCGATGTCACTTACATGGCGAGGATAGGAGTAAGGGGGCGGTCGATGGAGAGGGAGGAGTGTCTTGCGTGGGGCTCGGAAGGAGGAAGAGAATGGAGGCAAAAAGTGAAAGATGAAGAATGAGGGGGGGTGGAGTAGGTATTTATAGGTTTGGATTTTAGGTTTAGGGTTTAACCCTAAACTCTTCCCGAGCCATAACTCTTTATGGAGAGCTCGGTTTGCCTTTCTGTAAAAAGGTAAAATGATCGTAATTGAAAACTCTACGCAACCGTGTCCACTACCTAGCCTAATTATACATCATGTGGCTTTTACACCTACCTACGCATGTTTACTCGCTACTTGAGACGCTAGTCTCCCCAGCAGCGGCGCCAAATGTTGGCTCTTTCCTACTGTTTTCGTAGGAAGAGCTGGGTATTCTATGTTGCAGGGTTCCGAGGCTTTTTGTCACCTACAGATATATTGGAATTGTCGTTGTAGTATATGTGTAGCTTAGGACCTCGAGTCGTGTTCCGGTGAGAGACGTAGGCTTAAGTGTGGTAAGCAAACAAAGTGTAAGCATGTGTAAAAGGCACGTAAACCATTGTTATTGGGGTAATGAAGGCTTTCGTCTTCATTGGGGGTTGTAGGGTTTAGGAGGAGTTTAAGGGTTCAGAAGGAGGATCCAGGGTTTAGAAAGAGTTCAGGGTTAGAAAGAGTTTTAGGGTTTAGAAGGGGGTTCCAAGGTTTAGAAGGAGTCCAGGGTTAGGAGGGTCCAAGGTTCAGAGTAGAGTACATGGTGGAGAACTCGTCTCCCTCGTAGATCATGGAGTTTAAGGGTTTAGGAAAGTATAGGAGTGGGAGAGGAGGAAGGTGTAAGAGCATGGGTGAAGGAAGAGAGAGAGGAGGAAGGAGGAGGAGGGAAGAGGAGGAGGGAGAGGGAGGAGAGAGGAGGAGGAGGAGGAGGGAGGAGGAGGAGGAGGAGGAGAAGGGAGGAGGAGGAGGAGGAGGAGGGAGAAGGAGAGAGGAGGAGAGGGAGAGGGTGGATTGCAGGGTTGGAGGAGAGGGGAGAAGGGTTGCAAGGTTAGGACATGCTTTTGGACGTGCAGTGCAAGGAAGCATGGACACTTGAGACAAATGCTTGGAATACCAATGTAGACTCAACACAATGCCCCAAGAGTGTGGGCTTCATTCCATTATGAGGTATTTATACAAGTTGGAGAGCTTCTCTCTCTGCATGTAACACAAAGTCGTATCACAAAGTTGTAACACAAAGTTATATCACAAAGTTGTAACACAAAGTTGTTACACAAAGTTGTTACACATTCTCTCTCTTCATGTAGAAGTTGTAACACAAAGTTATTACACAAAGTTGTAACACAAAGTTGTAACACAAAGTTGTGTCACAAAGTTGTGTCACAAAGTCGTAACACATTCTCTCTCTTCATGTAGACAAACTCGTAACACAAAGTTGTTACACAAAGTCGTAACATAAAGTTGTATCTAGAAGTTGTAACACAAAGTTGTAACACAAAGTTGTATCACAAAGTTGTATCACCTTCTCTTTCTTCATAAGTTCATGTTGGCACAGAGTCGTTCTCTCTCTTCATGTAGACAAACTCGTAACACAAAGTTGTTACACAAAGTCGTAACATAAAGTTGTGTCTAGAAGTTGTAACACAAAGTTGTAACACAAAGTTGTATCACAAAGTTGTATCACCTTCTCTTTCTTCATAAGTTCATGTTGGCACAGAGTCAACAGAAAGGCTTTTCAAAGTATACTGGTTTGCTGTCTTTGGAACAAAAAAGCTACGTGAGCCTTCAAGCCGCCTCGGTGAAAAAAGCGCATCAAAATACAACAAGAAACATCAAGCCCTTCAAGCTTTCAACAGAGCATACTATGCATAGTTTGAAAAGATAATTTTGCAAACCTAACACGATGAAGCAGTCGTGGAAAGAGTCGATTTTTGGAAACTATTGAAAATTGAGCTACTTGTTGAAGAAATGTCATATGATCCCAACTGTCTCTAGTGATAAATGTTTTGCAACTTTCAAAAAAGCTCGACAGTTCCTTTAATTAAAACGTAGCGGCTGAGTCTCCACAAATGCATACTCTCAACTTTTTATACCAAAGCGTTCCAAGACACCTTCACAAGTCGACTAAAGGATAAGGAGCTATAATTGGCAAGAGATAGGAAGAGGGAAGAGCCTGGGATCTATACTTTTGACCCTGTGGAGGAGGCTAAGCAGGTGTTCTCTTTGTTCGTTTGATTTCTCGTTCTCCCACAGGTTTACCATTGATTACGATTGGGGAGCACTTTGGTACTGTCATTGAGATTCCCCCCCTCCCTGGTTTGCCCACGACAACTGCAGAGGCAATTAGTTCTAATGGGGTTCCTAGAGTTCGGGTCCTTTCGCCATACCCTAGTTTATCAGATGACCATGTCATGCTTCAGCGTCCGGATGGTTCTTTCTCTCGACAAAGAGTGGAGATCGCGGGCAGACAAGACCAGTGCAAGATCTGTAGGACTGTTGGGCACTTTGCCAAGCAATGCCCAAAAAAGAAGAGGAGGCCCAAAAGCCTTCTGGTATAGTAGGTCCCCCTAGACCTTGACAGGGGGGTGGTATGGTTTCAGCACCCCCTCTACGGCCTCCACAGGGTGTTGGTATAGCTCCACCACCACCTCCTCAACCTCAACAGGGTGTTGGTACAGCTCCCTCATGTCAGATTGCTCTTCCTCGGCAGATTGCTCCCTTGGTACCTCCTCCTACTGTCCCGAGATGGGTTCCGGTTCGCGTGCGGCCTTCACACCCTCCTATTTAGGAGGCCGCTGTCCAGAACACCATCCCCTATGGAGCTTTAGATATTCCCGTTTTGGTTTCTTCCACCGATGTTGCACATCACTTGCTTCAGGACACTAGTGCTCCGGTTGCAGCCTTGGCCCTCCCCTTGGCCAGGTAGGTTCTTCTCCGGTTGGAGAGGCCCCCGTAGCCCGTCTGGACCTTGACAGTTCAGAGCAGCCCCTTCCCTCAGCTCCCCTCTTGGATAAAGGGAAAGGGGTTGTGTACATTGTTGATCCGCTTCCCTCTGAAGGGATTCTTTGCACCCCTATGACAGGTTTGGTTCACAAGAACTCTTTTGCAGCCCTAGTAGATCTCATAGACTTCCCAGAGAAGGACTTTGTGCCCTCCACTTTTGGTGAGACAGTGGTTGGGCTTCTTGCTGACTGGGTGTCTTCTTCCTTGGGTGGACGAGTTTTTGCCCTTGTGGATTTTCCTCCACTTGGCTCCCTCCCTCGCTTATGGAGCATGATGTCTTCCCCCATTGAGGGGTTTGTTGTTTTTGCCACTAGGTCTGTTGGGAATTGTGTGATCAAGGGCTTGCTCTATGATCATGTGTGCTAGACTATGACATAAGTGATGATGTAATGCAAAGGCTCCCACATGGGGAGGTGCCTTTGATTTAGGAGTCCTTATGATATAGGGCTGATTGCCTATGATGTAGGAGAGATGCCCATGATCTAGCCCACACTCTCCTCCATGATGTCCATCTTCTCTCCCACTCCCCAACATGTGGTAGCAGAGCCTCCTTGAGCCCCTAGCCCAATTCTAGCTCCAAAATGCCACATCATCATCTTCTTCTCCACCTTCCACCTTCTTCTTCATTTTTGCCCTCTTTCTGTCCAGATTTTTCTTAGCTTTGTTCTCCTTGTCTGCTGTGCCATTTTCCAAGCCCTTTGATGTGGAGATACCTTGTCTTGGAGCGAAACTATGACCCAGAGGAATTAAGTGTTGGTTGTCTCTGCTGCACATGCCGACACGAATACAATGCGCCGATTTGTCACGTAATTCCAATGAAGTGCTCAACTATATTGCTCAACTATACTCTAATTCCTCTTGGCCATGGGTAGGCGACACTACAAGCTAGCTTGTATCCAAGTTTGAGGACCAATGGTTGCTGCAACGAGGAGAAATCACACAAAGACCAGTCGAAGAAGGAGCTATTCTCATGAGCAACTCCGCACGTTTTTTTGGCAGTCCTCCTAGGTAAACATTCTTGGTATAAGTGTGTTAATTGCGCATAAAAGGCCCTTTCAGATATGCTGGGCTGGGGGGAGAGGAGGGAAGGTGATAGAGAAGTAGAGAGGGTAGGTGGTGGAAGCGGAAGGGCATGAAGCGAAGGAGGAAAGGGGGTGAGGAGAGGGACACATAGTGGGGACAGAGGGGCAAGGAGCGGGGGAGGAGAGAGGATTGGGTGGGGGGGGGGAGGCAGATAGTGGAGGTAGAAGGGTAGGTAGTAGGACAAGGCAGCAGGTGAGGAGACAAGAGCCGAGGGGGCGGGGGCAGGTTGCAAGGGATAGAGGGGCGAGGAGAGGCAGCAAGGAGGGTGGGGGAAGGCAACCAGGGGGGGGGGGGTAGTAGGCATGGGGAATGACAGGGAGAGGTGCATCTCCTCACGATGTCTTTGAGACCATTGATTTTTCATCTCTGCCATTTTTCAATCTTATATTTTAGTTAAATTCATGAAAATTTGGATTTGTAATCGAATCTTCATTTTTTAATTGAAACAACAGTTTTGTCTTCATCACCCTCTCTTCACCTCTTTTCATAAGTGAGGTGAAAACAAGAAGCGAACAAGGACACTAAACAATTTTTGTTCATCTGGTTCAATACTGCATCTCATGAAATCTTTTGGGTTGTTATTGCAGCACCTTACAATTTTGTTTGGTATGCATTTTTGCAAGAAGAGATATTAATATTATGAGCTGAAGTCATGCAGGTACTAGATGCCCTAGGTGAGACGGTTCAATGTGCACACTATGACTCTTGGATGGTCTACTTGCCTGAAGGGGATTTCCTTTCTCGTATTGGGCCCACCGATTTTTTCAAGGCATGATGTAGTGCTTGGATTCGGATGGTGATTCAATTCGCCAATCTATGAAACTAGATAAACTATTTTCGCTTCCAAAAATAAAAACATAGTCTAATAGTCTTATGGATACTATTATAGAATTTCATAGTCCCTATTGAGTGATTGATGTATTTCTTGTCAAAATCATTTAATTTTTCAAACTCGCATTTGGATTTGTAGGATCTTAAGAACTATGGAGGTCCGGATGCTGTCCATGAATGGCAAAAGCTATTGGTGAGAATTTCTCTTTTGTAATCTTTTTTAAACTATTTGGAAGCTCTAGGATAATTTACAATTAAAGTATAAAGTGGAAGAATTTTATAGGTTTATTTACCACATATGTAGATACATACATACATACATGCATGTGTGTGTGTGTGATACAGTTTACTGTCAGGCTTCTACAGGTTCTAACGGCTAATGTGAAAATTTATTTGCATAAGAGGAAGAAGCAGGTTGAGAGTTTGAGAAAATTTTGCCGTGTTGCCAAATGTTGCTAGCTTCTTTCAAATCAGTAGGAAGATTTGGCCACATGGCCAAATCGAAGAGGTGAAAGAATCTACTGCCAAGCAAATGTAGCAGGGTGAAGGAAGGTGAGAATCCCACTATAAAAGAAGCCCCTCCCCTCTCTCCTAAGCATCTCATTTTCTCCTTGTAGCCTTGCCGTTGCCTTGTATCTAGCTCCTTCCATGCCTCTCCTTTCCCTTGAGCCTTAGTCCCTCTCTTCTTTGTAGTTCTCTCCCATTGGGAAGCTTTCCTGGCTTCTAAAACCAAGATATTTTCTTCTTTTTCCATTTTCTCATACTTTTTCCCTCTTCGCTCGGGAGCTCCGTTGGTACTCATGTATGGCTTGTTTTGGGATCTGTTCTGAGGGGATTCTCTACCCTTTAGGGCGACCTCTGTCCAATATGTACTGTGGAAGCAACCCCTTCAGTAAGAGAAATCGTTGCCTTTTTCTATTGCTCAAGTCGCTCCTGAACTGTTTTGGTACCCTGCCGTAAAGCGGCCATAACTTTTTGCTCCCTAATCCGTTTTGGTTGAAACCTATATCAAAATCTTCGTCTCTTTGAGCTCTATCCATTTATGTCTTTACTTCCATGTTCTGATTTAGTGAGAAAATGTTATAGTGTGCAGAACAGGGTAGACTTGGATTTGGGACAGTTTTGGAGTATGTTACTAAAATGGTCCTAACTTCTCATCTCTTGTTCTATTTTTCGTGAAATATATGTCAACATTCTTGTCTTTTGAAACCCTACGAGCATGTGTTCTTTGTTTTGGGTTTTGAGGGTCAAAGGAAGAGCTATTCCCATGCTATCGTAGCTGTATTTTTATTTCCAATAATTGTGGGTTCTCTTGTGTTGAGCTTTATCAAAATGATGCGACCCAACAACCCCATACGTCAGAATGAGCTCTACCAATTCAGCCCCTTCACTTCCATCCATGTAGTTCTTAGTATGAAAATTTTCTTCCTGCAGAGGCTTGCTCTTACATTCGGCACTGAACGCTTGGTAGAAATCAATGCTTCCCCTCAACCTTTCCTCTTTCCCATGTTGAACTATGATCTCGCCTTTGATGTTTATATCTTTATTTTACTTTGATTCATCAATTTTCATTTCCCTCTTGTTCTTTTGACTCTAAGAAGTGACTAGAATTAAGCCCCCAAATTCTGTGTCACATCTTTTGGTGGAGACGCCGGTAGGTTTTGCCTAGGATTTTCCTATCATAACCTTGCGATCTCAGCTTGTTTACAAGCAAAGACTTTCTTCTTTGTGCTGATTTTTTGTGCAAGGTGTACAACATTCCAGTGTTCCGTGGATCAGAAGGAGAAGACCCGAGGAGTTACCTTCGGGAATTCAATCGAGCATGCCGCTTGACTGGTTGGTCTGTGAAGGAACGTGCTGAGATACTTCCAGATTTCTTGGAGGGTGTGGCCTTAACTTGGTATGAGGCCTTGCCAAAAGATACCAAGGATGATTGGGAAAGCTTGGTCGAGGCAATGAAGGAGAGATTTGGGACATTGGAGTCACCAAATTCCTTGTTATTGCAATTGGAGAAGATTTCCCTAAAGGAAGGAGAGTCAGTTTCGACCTTCGCTATGAGGTATGAGGATTTATTCATCAAGTACCAACACGCATGTGGTTGAGTCTTCATCTTCTACGGGAGATTCTAAAGGTTCATTGGCAATGAAACATCTCAAGATGAGCAAATTTGTTTATGGTTTGGATTCTACCTTGCGCGGAAAGGTTCTAAGTAAAAATCCCAGTAATTTCAAAGAGGCTCTTCGCATTGCTTTGAAGAAGGAGGCGACCCATCAAATTGAGTCCACATTTCAGCCATCTATGTCATGACTCCGGCACATCAGATAGAGGTAGCCTCAACATCCCAGGTATCTACTCCCTCACTAGATCATAATATTGCACAATTGATGGCAGAATTTGCCGATTTGAAGTTGCACTTAGTGAATGCCAAGCCACCTAGGGCTCCACGAACTGAAGCCTAGGGATAAAGGCAATGTTACCTATTATGAATGTCAAGAGAAGGGACACTATCATCTCGAATGTCCAAAATTGAAAAAAAAAAAGAGGAGAGTGTAGTACTCTTAGAAAGAACATGTTCAGAGGAGGAAGATGAGATAGAAACTTTAATGCCATTGATGATAAGAAGTCGTAAAACTAGGAGTGATGAGGAACTCCTAGGAAGATAAAGAACGGAAACATAAGAAGAAAAAGTCATCCCAACGAAGAAAGATTAGACAATCTGATTTTCCTCTTGGACAAGGGACTCTTAGTTATGATCTATTGACAGACCTTAGAGAGAAGACTGCATAAATCACATTCGGGCAGCTTTTGGCACTCTCTCCAAAACTTAGGAAGAAATGGAGTAAATTGGCCAGCACTAGGGAGTCTAAGAAAAAGAAGAAAAAGGATAATGGGACACCTATGGCACAAAAGGTAGACATAGATGTGAGAGATGATGTACCTGTTGTTGATGTTATCATAGATGGCCAGACTATTTCTAATGCATACATTGATGGGGGTGCATCGATAAATGTCATGAGTGAAAAGACAATGAAAGATGCTGATTTGAAGTTATCTTCTCTTAACTCTCCTTATCGTATTAAGTTAGCTGACAATACTAGAGTGAAAACTCTAGGAGTTGTGAAGAATTTGGCAGTGGATGTGTGTGGAATTTTTGTACCTACAACATTTCAGGTTATTCCTACAAAACCAAATGCTAGGGCTTACCCATTGATCTTGGAAAGGCCTTGGCTCCGTCAAGTGAAGGCAGTACAAAAGTGGGAGACAGGTGATCTTTGAAACAAACTCTAACTAATCCGTTTCTTTCTTTTCGTCAATCACAGGTAAAACCATAGTCACAGGCGTAGGCATCCGGATTTCCTCCCAGCCTATTTCATGGATGGCATGCTCACCAAAGATACGTAACTTTATTTCCTTCATGCTTATCCACAAGCCCTCAATTCCCTAGATGGTTCCCTCCTGGCACATGTCATCATTTTAGACCTTTAGCTTGGTACATCATTTACCCCTCTCTTGGGGCATAATTAAAACATTTGCCCCTTGGCATTTTTACACATTTAGGTGCACCTAGGCCTTAGTACTCAGAACCACCTAGTCGATGCCAATACACCCTCACCTAGGACCTTGGCAGTTACTTCCCTTGACCATTTTATTTACGCACATAAAATATTACAAAAGTCGGTCATCTAAGAGAAAATGCCCACCGATCTTTCCGAGGTCATGCTATCTCCATCAGCGTCCTCGATGATGAAATCTGGGAACACTCTCCGTAACTGGTATACGGATTCCCAGGTAGCTTCCGATAGAGGTAGACCATGCCATGCAACCAACACCGTGGGTATCTTCCGATTGCGCACTTGCATTGTTCCCACCTGTATGCAAAAATTTCTTTAAACGAGAAACATGAAACACTGGGTGCACCTTACACCCCGGTGGTAATTATAATTTATAGGCTACCTTGCCTATTCTTTTTAGAATTAACCATGGCCCACAATATCGAGGTGATAACTTAGCACACTCTCCTGCAGTCAAAGACTTAGTGCAAAGGAACTCTGAGAAAAACTTTTTCTTCTTCCTTGAATTCTCTAGTTGATCAGTTTTCATCCGCATATGCCTTAGCTCTATCCATAGCTTGGCGGATGTTAGCTCTCGCAAGTGCTAGCATCTCCCGCATTTGAACCACAAAGTTCGCGGCACTAGGCACTTTCTGAGGTATTCCAACTATAGTTGGATTCGCTGGTCTATAACCATAGTTCAGTTCAGACGGACTGAATCCTGTAGAGGAATGTTTTCTATCATTGTAGGCAAACTCCAACAATGGCAACCACTTGTCCCATGTATGTTGCCTCAATGACACATATGCTCTAAGCATATCCTCTAAAATCTGGTTGATTCTTTCTGTCTGACCATCCGTTTCTGGATGATCCCCACTACTCATTCCCAACTCAGTCCTTAGTGTCTCAAATACCGCAGACCGGTAAATTTGACATCTCTGTCGGACACTATGGATCTGGGTAATTCATGCAGACGAAATATATGTCTAATAAACAAATCCGCTACTTGCGGGGCACTAACAGACTCCCTAGTTGGAATGAAGTGAGCCATCTTGGTAAGACGATCAACCACCACAAGGATAGAATCATATCCACCTTGTGTCGTAGGCAGCCCTACAATAAAGTCCATGGAAATGCTCTCCCACTTACTTAGTGGTATCTCCAAGGGCTGTAAAAGTTCGGGTGGCTTCACCCGCTCGGCCTTACTTACCTGACACGAAAAACGTGTCACATATTCATGAATATGCTTTTTCATCTTTGGCCAAAAGAAATCTCGCTTCACGAGATTATATGTTTTCTCGACTCCTGGATGTCCCGCACATGGGCTATCATGGCACTGTCGAATGACTCTCTGCCTGAGATCATTCTGATTAGGTGTGAAGATAGTGGGAGAGAGGGAAGGAGTCTCACTTGCGGCTTTCTCACATGCAGAATGGGGGAATACACACAAAGGTGGAGGCTGAATACAGTTTTCCTCTTCTTAGTTGTGAAAGCCAAAAGAACTCTAGTACAAAGAAATAGAAGAACCCTATATGTGGGTCTCAAACCAAACTCAACTAACTAAGGTGGCATACTAACTGAGCCACAAACTAGAGTAGATAAGGATAGCTGTCATCCAACTATTATTCGTGGGCGGTGTACCAACCGCATCTGCAGCTAACAAGTCGGTGACATAAATGCACAACGGTCACCCTGGCATATCGCGAGTGGAGCTCGATATCTCAACACTCCCCCTCGAGCTCAATCCCAATTCTTGCACACACCAAGCAAGTCTCTGAACTTGCGCAGCTTCTCTGCGCCCAATGCCTTCGTGAATATGTCAGCTACCTGATCCTCTATGCTGACATAAACTAGATCAATAAGACCTAGTAAAACCTTCTCCCGCACATAGTGATAATGCACCTCAATGTGCTTTGTTCTAGCATGATAGACTGGGTTATTTGCCAATTGTATACTGCGCATGTTGTCACAATAAATGACAAGTGGCCCATCTGTAGACTGATGCATATCATAGAGTAGCATATGCAACCAAGCTACCTCGCATGCAGCCATTGCTGCACCCCTGTACTTAGCCTTTGTGCTCGACAAGGCAACTGTAGGCTGTTTCTTGCTGCTCCAAGTGACTGCAGCACTCCCAAAAGAGAACACATATCCACTGGTAGATCGTCTATCAGAAATACTACCAGCCCAATCAGCATCAGTGTATCCATGCAACTGTATCTGAACCCCAGCCTCATAAAATAGTTCATACTGCAATGTGGACTTCACATACCTGAGTATGCGTCTAGCCGCATCCAAATGCGGTTTCCTTGGAGCCTGCATAAACTGACTTACCAATCCAACATCATAACTTAGATCTGGCCTGGTAATAGTCATATAAATCAAACTTCCTACTATGCGTCTGTACATAGTAGGGTCTTCCAGAAGCTCTCCTGCATCTGTGCTTAGCTTCATATTCTACTCCAAAGGAACTGAAATAGGCTTACAGCCTGTCATCCCATATTTGGACAGCATGTCCAATCCATACTGCCTCTGCAAGAGCTGTATCCTACTTGGTGATATAATCACCTCAATGCCCAAGAAATAACGCAGCTCTCCCAAATCATCTCAAACTTCTGCTTCAATAGCATTTTCACATGAAGGATATCTTCATCACTATCACCTGTGATGATGAAATTATCAACATAAATGACAAGCAGCAAATCCCTTTCTCTGTTTTTCTCACATAGAGTGAGAAATCTGCCTTGGAAATCTGAAAGCCAATAGTGACAAGATATTGTCCTATCTTGTCAGACCATGCTCTAGGTGCTTGCTTCAAGCCATACAAGGCTTTCTTCAACCTACAAACAAACTCAGGATGAATAGCATGAACATAACTTGGTGGCTGCTCCATAAAGACCTCTTCTTGCAAATCACCATGCAAGAAGGCATTCTTTACATCCATTTGATGTAAAGACCATCCCTTTGATGCAGCCATAGCAATGACTGCTCTTACAGTTGCCATCCTTGCAACCGGACTGAATGTTTCTTCATAATCAATGCCATATGTCTGTGCATACCCCTTGAAAACTAATCTTGCCTTGTATCTATTCACAGAACCATCTGCATTGTGCTTGATCTTATAAACCCACTTACAGCCAATTGCATTCTTGTTTTTAGGCAAAGGCACCAATTCCCATGTAGCATTTGCTTCCAAGGCATCCATTTCTTCATCCATGGCTTTCTCCCATTTTTCATTTCCCATGGCTTGTTCAAAAGAAGTGGGTTCTGGTTCCTGTATCACTTTGACCATATAGGCATAGTGAATGGCTGTAAATCCATCATATTTCAGCCTATCCACAGGATACCTAGCTCTGGTAGACCTGCACAAAATAGGCTCACTTCCAGGTGCTCTCAAAACATCCCTGGTCTTCCTTACTCCAGGTGTAACAACAGAAGGAATACCCAACTCAGCATCAATGCTCTGTTCTGAGCCACTGGATTCACCATCCACATAAGAGTGACCTGCATTCACATCAAACATGGGCTGATCTACCTTCTCTTTTCCTTTTCGTGATACCTGCGTACCACTATCTGCATTGCTTTGAGGAGATTCTCCTGATCTCAATCTGCCTGTCCATGGCGAAGTATGTGAACCACTGCTAGAGGACACTGCAGGTCCACTGATATTTTGTGATTGCTGCTGTGAATTCTGTGCAATGCCTGCATTTCGTGTTGATTGGGAACATTAGGAAGAACTGGTTCTTCTTCATTTCCTGTAATGAACTCCCAATAGCCTTTTCTCATAAGGAAATTCGTCATTCTAAACTTCCATGCCTGGAAGTTGTTCTTGTCAAGCTTTTCTGTGACAATCTGTGAAAGAGAATCAGACGCCATTACAGAACACTGCAAAATATTCTGTCACTGCGAAAAACACAGCTTTTGCCTCACACGGGCAGATCTGCAAAACTGACGAAAGTGGTATTTGACCACACAGTCACTTCCTAGTGACGATTTTGCGTCAACAGGCAACATGCATGATTCTGCAACTCCCAATATCTCTGCACACAGGCATACGATGCAATTTCTGCGGCAAGTTTTCACCAACCAGTCGCGAGCAGTGGTCGCACAGCAAAAACAGGGCCTTTTTCTGAGTGCCTGCGAAGAACTTCCGCCTTCAAAACGGGCCCGAAATGGCCTCGAATAAGAAAAATATATTGTGCTCTGGCCACACCGCGAAGGGCGTCTCAATCTGAGACAGTGCACTCTTGCACTTCTGGCTGTGCTACCTGCAGAGATTTGCTCCCAAACTCGAAATAGGAAAGCAACACTGGTCCTCTTACCAGGACACCACGAACTTGGTTTGCTTTCTTGAGCTCCTTACCACGAACAAGGCTCTGATACCATGTGAAGATAGTGGGAGAGAGGGAAGGAGTCTCACTTGCGGCTTTCTCACATGCACAATGGGGGAATACACACAAAGGTGGAGGCTGAAAACAGTTTTCCTCTTCTTAGTTGTGAAAGCCAAAAGAACTCTAGTACAAAGAAATAGAAGAACCCTATATGTGGGTCTCAAACCAAACTCAACTAACTAAGGTGGCATACTAACTGAGCCACAAACTAGAGTAGATAAGGATAGCTGTCATCCAGCTATTATTCGTGGACAGTGTACCAACTGCATCTGCAGCTAACAAGTCGGTGACATAAATGCACAACGGTCACCCTGGCATATCGCGAGTGGAGCTCGACATCTCAACATTAGGTACTACTACTTTGCCATTTCTTTTCAGCATACCATCCCTTATGGCATATCTTGCATACGTTTGGCCTTTTCTGGATGCCAGGTCATTTCTTTTCGTTTTCCCCGGGTTTTAACACATGAGCCTTAGGCCATAGACACTAGACAAACTCGTCCACCTTTTGAGTTTCTCTAATCTCGGCCATTAGAGCACTCTCTAATACCATGAAACTCATGTTATGCATAATGCGTGACAATGCATCAGCAACTTTGTTATCTTTTCCTCTTCGGTACCGAATCGTCAAATTAAACTCTTGCATGAGTTCTGCCCACCTAGCTTGGCGGCCTCTCAAGTCAGGTTGTTTACAAAAATGTTTCAGAGTATCATGATCAACATCCACATAAAACTCTGATCCATACAAATAATGTCGCCATGTTTTCAAAGCATGGACAACAGCATACAACTCTAATTCATGAGTTGGCCAATTCCTTTGAGAGGGAGAAAGCTTCTTGCTTTCAAAGGCTACTGGCCTTCCCTCTTGGAGGAGAACTGCTCCTACCGCAATGCCACTGGCATCGGTTTCCATGAACAACGGTTTCTGGGGATCAACTATTTTTAACACCGGTCCTGTGACCACAGCTTATTTTATGGTGTTAAAACTTTCTTGTTGATTCTGTCTCTATATAAAGGGTACTTTATCTGAGGTCAGATCAGTCAATGGCGATACTATTTCGGAATATCCTTTGATATGCCTTCGATAAAATTGGACAAATCCCAAGAATGATCGCAAAGCGGTCAAACTCTGAGGGATTGGCCAAGTCAGTATCACAGTCACTTTCTTTGGATCCATTTCTACCCCCTCAAGAGTAATTATGAATCCTAAGTATTCAAGTCTAACCATACACATTATAGTTTTCTTCCTATTTACATAAAGACTGGCTTTCCTCAAAGTACTGAACACTATTCTCAAGTATTCATGATGCTCAGTAACACTTTTACTGAATACTAGAATATCGTCAATAAAATGTACTACAAACTTTCCTATATACGGACGTAGTAAATCATTCATAAGCATGATGAATGTCACTGGAGCATTGGTAAGTCCAAAGGGCATTACCAAAAACTCATAATGTCCAAACCTGCTTCTAAAAGCGGTTTTATGCACATCCTCGGCTCTAATACGGATCTGATGGTAGCCACACTTAAGATCTATCTTACTGAAAATTACGGCCCCATGTAATGCATCTAGCAAATCATCGATCCGAGCCATCGGATACCTGTGCTTAATAGTGATATTATTCAATGCCATGTAATCTATACAGAGGCGAAAAGTATCATCTTTCTTCCTCTTTCATATCACTAGCGAAGAAAAAGGTGAAAAACTTGGTTGAATCTGCCCCAGCTTGAGGTATTCTTCCAGTTATCTTCGCACCTCAGCTTCTTCTGTAAAGCTTAATCTATAGGGAGGTCTATTTACAGGTTCTACCCTCGGGATAAGCTCAATTTTATGTTGAACATTCCGCTCTAGAGGTAACCCATAAGGTAACTCATCCCTAAAACAATCAGAGAACTTCTCCGATATCTCTTTAGCCAACTCGGCCATTTCCCCATCTTGGGTAGCCTCAGTGCTAGTCGACGCATCATCAATCGACTCTACCGATGCTATACACAGTCACAGAAACTCTTTCGGAGTCTTTCGAATTTCCATGGCTGAAATCAATGGTCCTCCAGGTAAATCCTTTTCACCTCCAAAACATATTCTACCCCGTTCATCTTGAACTGGTAAATATGCTTTTTCCAATCAATGGCTGGATTTTTTCAAAAATGCCAAGCCATGCCTAGGGCTATATCTGCGTGAGCAAGCCTGGTCAATTCAAAGTCCAACTTCTCAACATAGTTATGTATTCGAAGTTCCAACTGGGTAACCCTTTGGTCCCATACTTCAGTTGAACTTCCGTCCACCATCCTGACCGTATAAGAATAGTCAAACGGACTAGTTTTCAACTTGAGCCTCTTAATAAGCTTCGAGTTAATTACATTGTGTGTTGACGCTGAGTCAAACAACACAATCATCTTTTGATGCAGGGATCAGATTCAGAGTGGTTCTTAGACCCTGACCCCCAGCTACTCTCCACCGGGTCTTGGAGGCTCTGGCTCTATGGAGGAGTTCCCATCAGGTATTTACAGTGGGACCCCGGAGAGTGGGAGTGGATTGACGCGGGGCATCGAGAGAAGAGCATCCCCTTCTTTCGTTACACGGTCAGTAATGCCAGGAGATTTCAGCTTAGTAGTAGAGGTTGGAGACCCTCCAGAGTTCCTCATTGGGAGACTTTTGGTATTACTGCGGATCAGCAGAGGTACTTCTGGAGGAGGCTCTGGAAATCCCACAGGAATAGAAAGATCACTATCTTCTTTTGGCTTTCTATCCATGGAGGGATTGTAGTGAACCTTTGGAGGTCCAGATTCGGAGCCGACCCTACTTGCCCTCGTTGCCTTTCTGCTTCGGAGTCTATTCAGCATTGCTTATGGGATTGCAGGCAGGCGAGATTGATTTGGATGGGGATAGCCAGGATCTTCAGTCACTTTGCCCATTCCCCACTTTTTATGACTTGGGGCTCGGTGGCTTGGCTTTCTCTTACAGGACCTCAGGTTTTCTATGAGGGAGTTGACTCCTCTCGGGCCATTTCGGTTCGACGTCATCGGGTTGAGTTCTGTTCGTTGGATGTGTTACCACACCGTCCTTTTACAGCTATACATGCCTCTGTGGATACTTCTTGGGAGATTCTAGCGAGCATAGCAGCCTGGCATATCTGGAGAGCCAGATGCACAGAGGCTATGGAGGGTACTCAGGTTCATCCCTCGCACACATTGGCTAGTATCTGGACAGACATCGTACACACTCTGATGGCCGTATGGACGGGTATGCAGGGGGACTCCCGTGCAGCCTCAACTAGGAGGGCTTCTTTCTTCAGGGAATGGAAGGATTCTCCTTTCTTCTCTGAATCTACTACAGGGTTGAGATGGCACTTTCAGCCTCAGCCTTGGCTTCTTTCCACCTCACTCTGAGGGATTTTTTATTTATCCTCATGATTTCATGATGTATTCCGCCTTGAGCTTGCTCTCGCGGGTTTTTGTTCTTACTTAATAGAAGTCTTTTTCATGGAAAAAAAAAAAAAAACAACACAATCACATCATGATTGGCTACTTGCCCTTTCATTTTAATCAACTCGGGCTCATCGAAAACCGTATACCCCGTTGCTACGGGCTTTGAAAGGATGTTATCAGGTGCACCGCTTACTAACTTAGTAACAGACACACTTAATAACACAGGTACTAACCTCTGAGAAGGTCCCGCCAATTGCATTTGCATGTATTCCGTATTGGGACTCTCCTGCATTTCCGCGTCGCATTCAGATATTATCATGTTGGCCGTGCGACGGTCTTTGTTTAGTGGACAATCTTTCCACTGATGTCGTTAAAGGTAGTCGAAGCACAATCCCTCTTTTCTAGCTTTTTCTTTTTGCTCAGGGGTCAACGAGGACTTTGACCAAGCCTGGGCTGCCATTGGAGTTACTTTCCTTTTCACCCCAACGGTGGTACTTGTCTTTGCTGGTCCATCAACCGGCTTCACCTGCTTGGTTTGGCCACTTGGCTGTGAGACACTTGTCTTTGAAGTCTTTGCTGGTCCCTCAACCGGCTTCACCTGCTTCGTTTGGCCACTTGGCTGTGAGACACTTGTCTTTGAAGTCCATTTCCTCTGAAATCCCCCTTTTCTTCGGTACTCATGCTGAGTCCCTGCGTGCACAAACCCACTAGGCCTGCCTCTGGCATCCTCATAGTTCAGGGCTACTGCAATAGATTCATCTAATGTAGTCACATATTTAGCCCGAACTTGCATTTTAATCTTGTCGTTCAGTCCATACATATAGTCTTTCAACTGAACCGACATAGGGAGAGGGTCTGTTATCTTCATAACACATTCCCTGAACTTGTCAGTGTACTCTGCCACCGACAAATTCCTCTGGCGAAGGTTTCTATAAGCATCCCAAGCTCGGGACTCTTCGTCAGGTGGAAGGAAGTGTTTCTTAAATTCAGTCTTAAACCCTTCCCAGGTGGTAGGGGCAACTTGATCTTTCTGTTGCTTTATCCACCATCTCTCTGCTGCCTCAATAAACAGGTGAGTGGTCTTGCAGATTTTCTTTAGATCAGATCTGATTTCACAAATGGTGAAGGCTTCTTCCCACTTGTGTAACCAAACCTCGATCACATCAGAACTGCGCTCGGTCATCCGACCAACATACTTTTCCGGTCTATAATTAGCAATATTAGGTACCTTGACCTTTGCACGTTCTGATGAGTGCATACTAGGCTCTGGCTCTGCTGGAGCTTTGCCCTTTTCATTTCTAGATGGTCTAGCCAACAAGGCTTGCACCATCTCCCTAATTTCATTTTGACCAGCATTCACTTGAAGCTGCTGGTTCATGATTTGTTGTAAAGCATCTTCTAATACAGAAATCCTACCTACCAGAGTAGGTGTTGTGTGATGGGACATTTCTTGCGTAGATCGCGCTCTAGATTCACCAGGATTTACCCTGGAATCTTGTCCCTCTGTCTCCATTCTTTCAAAAGGAAAAATAGAAAATTTTCATTTATTTATTTATTTTTATTTTTTTTCAACTTCTTTCCATATGTCAAAACCCCAAAAATATATCACACTTCGAATTCCCCTTTTGCTGTACAGGAATAATAGACTGCAACTGAAAAGTTGTATAGAAGGGAAAAAAAGATGCTCCCTGGATGCTCCATGTAGCGCAAATCACCCGGACTTCCTTCTTCTGCCAAAGCCTTTTGCAAGTCTCTAGCTTTCTGCAAAACTCCGTCTTTCTGACAGGAAATTAACTGTCAGCAGATAAGTGGAAACTGGTGGCCAAAAAACTCTTCTTTTTTTTTTCCGCCCCACAGTAATCGGATGGATAACTGTCTAGTTACACTAACTGGACCAACTGGCTCTGGTTTGGTGAACAGATGAATTATCTGCAGTTAGCTAGACCAGACCAAACGACACGGTCTCATATTTTCACCCTGATTCTCCGTCGAATCCCCACGTAGCCATGAGCTGCCTATGTGTCGCCCATCGCCATCTCTTACAAAATCAGCCTGCTCTCTATTTCGTCAGACGTGCGACTGCGTGAAGGTAATCTGTGCGTTCGTCAATTGCGATCAATGCCTACAGCTTCCCACAGCACCTCATATCATCCATCAGGTGCCCCTCAGGTCTACCCCGTCGCATGGAGGTCACGAGCCCTTGGAGTCGCCATCATGTCCTCATGAGCCCTTCGACACGTACTTCGTAGATGAGGCCAATGATGCGCTTGACACCGCCAACACCTCGCTGCCCGTACGTCACCCATCGTCACGCCTCAGCTCCACGAAGCAAATGATATGCTCTGTCTAGTTTTTTTCGTCGATTCACAGCCTGAGGCCATGAGCTAAAGGAGATGCAATCTGATGAAGCTCCTGCTGCTTCTCAGAAAACCGGAGCGAATCGGTGAACGCCTTCATACGTAATCCCTTCATTAAGCTTGACAGCTCTGATACCAAATGAAACGAACTCTAACTAATCCATTTCTTTCTTTTCGTCAATCACAGGTAAAACCATAGTCACAGGCGTAGGCATCCGTATTTCCTCCCAGCCTATCTCATGGATGGCATGCTCACCAAAGATACGTAACTTTATTTCCTTCATGCTTATCCACAAGCCCTCAGTTCCCTAGATGGTTCCCTCCTGCCACATGTCATCATTTTAGACCTTTAGCTTGGTACACCATTTACCCCTCTCTTGGGGCACAATTAAAACATTTGCCCCTTGGCATTTTTACACATTTAGGTGCACCTAGGCCTTAGCACTCAGAACCACCTAGTCGATGCCAATACACCCTCACCTAGGACCTTGGCAGTTACTTCCCTTGACCATTTTATTTACGCACATAAAATATTACAAAAGTCGGTCATCTAAGAGAAAATGCCCACCGATCTTTCCGAGGTCATGCTATCTCGGCTAGAGCATAACAATCTTATTCTCCAAGGAGGGAATAGGACGGTCCGCTACAACATCAAGAGTCACCACAAGAAGGTGGTAAAGGAGGAAACTTCAACTTCCGAGATCTCAGAGTCCGAGTCATTCGATCACGAGACAAGTGGCACCTCCGAGGAGTCCATCTCAGAAGGAGAGGTGGAAGGAGTGGTGTTTGGTCTTTGCCTTGGTGTTGATTGGGGGGACAATCAAGAAAATGGAGCTTCAGAAGGAGAATCATCTTCAAGCATGTATGAGGAAGTAATGGATCACACTAGTCTTTGCTAACAAAACGAGATTCTTCTTGATGAGACCATAACAGGTACGGAAAGAGATGAATACCTAGAAATGCTTGATGGGTTTCCTAATCTGTTTGCAAATAGTTACTCACAGGTGCGCTAAGTTACCTTAGTGGAGCACAAAATTGACTTGAAGTCTCAAAGCAAGCCAGTGGTGCAACGGCTTAGACAGTTGGGAGTGGTACAAGCAAAAGTGCTTAGGAGGAGGTAACTAACTTGCTCCGAGCTGGATTTATTTTTCTAGTTGAGAATTCAGAGTGGGTTTCTCCAGTGGTGGTTACTCCCAAGAAAGGAAAGAAATGGCGTGTTTGTGTGGACTTTCGCCCTTTAAATGCATGCACGAAGAGGGATTATTTTCCTCTACCATTTCAAGATGAGATATTGGATCAAGTTGCAGGCCATGAAATATATTCAGTATGTGATGGGTACTCTGGATACTTCCGAATTCGGATTTGTGAGGAAGATCAAAGGAAGACTTCATTTGTTACACCATGGGGGGTGTATGTATATAGGGTGATGCCATTTGGTTTAACTAATGCACCAGCAACTTTCCAACGTTTCATGAGCCAGGTATTTGCACCCTACTTGGGAAAGTTCATAAGAATGTTTTTGGATGATTTTTGCATCTATTCAAGCCGTGTGGATCACTTGGAAAAGTTGAGGATTGCATTGAAAAGTATTGATGATGCAAAAGGTTGCCTTAATCCTGCAAAAATGCCGTTTGGCCAGGAAGAAGGTGGCTTTGTTAGGACATGTTGTCTCGGAGGAAGGTATAGAAATGGATCCTGAGAAGGTACAAGCAATCATGGCCCTTCCACCACCTAGTAATGTCAGAGAGGTGAGGGGCATTTTGGGTAAAACAAAGTATTACAAGCACTTTGTTGATATGTTTTCTTTTTTTTTTTTTCCAAAAAAGAGACTTCTACTAAGAAAGAAACCCGCTAGAGCAAGCTCTATGCGGAAATACACCATGCTAAGCATGTAATAAAAAACACCTCAGAGGAATGAGGTAGAAAGAAACCAAGGCTGAGGCTGAAAATGCCATCTCAACCCTGTAGAAGTCTCAGCAAAGAAGGGAGAGTCTCTCCAATCTCTGAGAAAAGCAACTCTCCTAGAGGAGGCTACTCGAGATGATCCCTGCATGGTCGCCCAAATGGCCATCAAAGTGTGTATCATATCTGTCCAAGTACTGGCCAAGATCCTTCATCAGTGAGAGCGAACTGTCATAGGTCAATTTATGCAAACCTCCAACTAACACACTACATTTTTATTAATAAAAAATAATAAATGAAATTAATTTTTAAAAAGCATGTTAATATTTTCAAAACCAACTATTTTTAAAAACTATACCTCTTTCAAACATATGCCTATGCTTATGCTTATGCATGAGAAGGGTGAACCTGAGAACCCTCCAAAGCCTCAGTGCATCTGGCTCTCCAAATGTGCCATGCTGCAATGCTTGATAGGATCTCCCATGGAGAGTCGACCGAGGAGTGAGCAGCCCTGACAAGAGTGGCCGGAACATCCTCTAAGGAGCACGACTCCACAAGGTGTCGTCAGATGTGAAGAGCCCAAGAGGAATCAAGTCTCTCAAAAAATACCTGGGGCCCTGAAAGAGTAAGCCAAGCCACTGATCCCTAGGTCATATAGAAAGATAGGCGAACAAAAGTGCTGAAAAGTCTTGCAATCCCCTTCCATATGATTCTCACGTGTCTGTAATCCCAAAGGCAGTGCTGTATTGTCTCCAAAGCAGAAAGGCAGCGAGGGCAAGAAGGGTCAGCTCCGAACTTGGACCTCCAATGGTTTACTGCTATCCCACTGAATAGAAAGCCAAAAGAAGAGAGTGATTTTTCTATTCCGGTGGGATTTCCAGAGTCTCTGCCAAAAAAATTTCTGCAAGTCAGCAGGAATCTGAAAGTTCTCCCAATGATGAGCTCTGGTGGGCCTCCAACCCCTACAGCTGAGCTGGAATTTCCTGGCATTACTGACCGTGTAACGAAAGAAGGGGATGCCCTTCTCTCAGTGCCCTTCATCTATCCATTCCCATTCCCCAGGGTCCCACTGCAAAAACTTAATTGGGACACCTCCATAGAGCCACAGGCTCCATGAGCCAAGGGCGAGGAGAAGCGGGTCAGGATCCAAGTACCACTGTGAAAGAGAGCCACGCTCCATGAAGCCCACTATCCTGACTGGCTGAAACGGTACCTCCAACAAGATATCGTCTGTGGCTCTGGACAGCCTACCCCCCGAAGAAACATCAAATCCTAAGGCATCCTCATGTGGGTCAAGAAAAGCAATCACCTGTAAAGGAACTCCCAATCTGGAAAATGTCCCCATCCAGGTGGAGCAAGTAATAGGCATGTCATTTGTGTCCACCCAATCCAAGGGCAAGGCTGCATCAATCTGTTGGACTCTCCCTGCACTCCCTCTGAGATTAAGAACCATCTGGGCCTATTGGTCTGCAGGAAGCTTCCTGAAGGCTTTCCATGCTCTCACTGTAGATGTAGGGCCCCTCTCCCATCTTGGCCACTGCATGTGAGGAGAAGCTCCAAGTGGTCTGCCAAGCTCATCCAAAATCCTGCCATTCCACATGATAGGCTGCCTTTCAATCTCTTCACGGGTGGATGGGGGAATCCTGCAAAGAGTACTCCTGAAGCTGGCCCATGCTTTGAGGATAGCAACCATAAGAGGGGAAGAGGGAGACCTGAGGTGGGCTGTGGTGAAAAGCCATCTAGTACTGTGTGTCCAATCCTCTCCTGAAGTGGGCGTGCGAGACTGTATGCATCTGATAAAAAAATCCTTCCAAGGCTCTTGCCCTGGCATAAGCCCTCTCACAACGAACTTTTAGAGTAAAGCTCTGCACTGTAAACCTGGGTCGATGATATTCAAACCCCCTTCTCTTGTAGGAAGAATCAAGGTCTCCCAAGCCACCCTGGCTGTAACATCAGTTGTGCCATCTAGACCACTCCATAAAAAGTTTCGTATAGGCCTCTTAAGCTGAGTGATACAATCCCTAGAGTGGCACCAACAAGAGCATACAAACCATGCTGTGGCTAGAAGAACCTGGTTAACCACCACCACCCTGGAGGCCAAGTCAAGTTTGGCTGAGCTTCAGAAAAGGAGCTTTCTTCTGATGCTTTCCAACACCAGAGCAAACTGTTGTGAAGGGGAGATGCCCACCCCAACCTGGCAGCCCAAATATCTGACGAAGACGCCCCTTTGTACCCAAGTGAAGCCAATATCATTACCCCAATCTGGGGTGTCATCCTCGCAAATCCAAAAACCACTGGATTTATGCCAATTAATGTGTGCACCTGCAGCCGTGCAAACAAATCCAAGGCTATCCGAAAGGAAGTGAGTGTCCTGGGGGAGGCATCCAAAAAAACAGCCGTGTCATTTGCCAACTCACTATCCAGGAGCTCTTCTTCCCGGCGGATAGGAAGCCTCAGCCCATAAATATTAGCTTGAGATCTAATGTAGATACTCATAGCTTCCGCCACAAACAGAAAAAGAAACGGGGCAAGAGGACATCCCTGGCGAACGGATCTGGAAATCTGAAACCTGTCCCCTCTTACCCCCCCAATGAGCAATTGGCTATGGGCTGATCTGTATAGAGAGGATACTCCTCTAATCCATGCATCTGAAAAACCAAAGCGAGATAGAGTACCCTCTAAAAAATCCTAGTCTACTCTGTCATAAGCTTTCTCAAAGTCCAAGAGTAGAATGGCCAATCTCTGGCGGCTCTGCATGGCCTATTCTGAGGCCTCCCAAAATGAGAAAATATTATCAAAAATACTTCTGCCATGCACAAACCCTGTCTGCGTGTCATGAATCAAATCTGGAAGAAAAACCTGTAGCCGTAGACTAATGGCTTTCGCCAGAATCTTGTAAAAAGTGCCCAATAGAGTGATGGGTCTCCATTGAGACACAAGATTCCTATTACCCCCCTTTGGGATGAGATGAATGAGACCATCTATAAGTGAGTCCGGCATCTCACCAGAGTCCCACACGCCCTGTAGGGCTGATGTAATGTGATCACCAATCTGCTCCCAAAAAGTAACAAAAAAGGAGGGGGTAAGTCCATCTGAACCTGGCACTTGCCCTTGTGAAGTGCAAGTAATGCAGTCTTGAATTCTGCATTGGTGAAAGGTGCATTCAGAGAAACATACATCTCATCCTTCACCAATACAGGGATACACTACCCAATAACCTCTCTGGCATCATCAATGGTCTGTGTGCCTGGATCTGCAGTAAGAAGGAATGCAAAAAAATCTGAAGCTACATGCATGACAGCATTAGGATCTGACTGTAACACCCCGTCTGAGTCAACAAGCTGCGAAACACTATCTCTACTATGTCTGGGCCCATGAGTAGAGAAAAAGTGTTTGTTGACCCTGCCACCCATCTGAATCCAAAAGGATTCCCGTGCATGAAAGGCATATTCTGCTCTCTGATCCAACAATGTCTGCAAATGAGCCCTTGCTGCAGCAAGGCGCTCCTAAATCCAAGCATCTGTGGGCCTCTTCTGCTCTTCCCTCTGAAGGGACGCTAAGTGCTGGCATATACCAATCTCACATCTCCTAGAATCAGCGACTGTATGATAATAGTCACTAATTCCGGATAAGGCTGCAGCTACCTGAGATGGGTGGACAACTCCACCTTGTATGTGAGAAACCCAAATCTGTAAAATATTCTACATGAGGCTCTCCTCTGCATAAAAAGCATCCGGAATCTTGACACTGGCAGAGCGTCCTCTCCGATGAGGCTCAAGAATCTACAACACCACTGGAAAATGATTTGAGGTGGAAACCCCAGTAGAAATGCATACAGATCCTCCTCTGTCAAGTGCCCAATCGTCTACATAAAATTTGTCAATCCGTGCATGAATGGGCATGTGTATTCTCCTGCTCGACCAAGAGTACAGGAGTGACTGTGGCATAATATGAAAGGCATCATCCAACCAAGTGTCTATGCCACTGAACTGAAAGAGGAAGGCATCCTAGGCTGCCCTCTCCAAAGAATGAATTCCACCCTGTCTGCCTCCCTTTTTGTCTGAAGGGAACTCAACCATGTTGAAGTCACCACCAATGATCCAAGAATCTGCAATGGGTGCCCAAGAGAGTAACTCCTTCCAAAAGGAGATCCGCTCCCCTCTGTTGTTGGAAGCATAAAGATTGAGAAAACCAATCTTACGCCCTCCAATCAAAATAATGATCCATTGAGCTCTAGAAGGGGAGATAATACCATGACCAGCAACCAAGGGGAGAATAGAAAGAGAGACCGAAATGCAAGTACCTCCCCTTGTGCCCATAGCAGGCGACCAGAAAATATCTCCTGAAAGCAGTTTGCCAGACTTAGAGCAATCACTGGCATCCAACTTGTGTTCCTGGATAAAAAGGATATCAATAGCACCTCCAGTGATGCCTGGATGAAGCTGGTTTCAGATCAGCTGCCTACGGCAATGGTGTGGAACTCCGCCTAGGCCCTGTATGTTCCAGCTGACTATCCTTATCGACAGGAGGATGCTGGATGGAAAGGCTTACCCGACCTAGAGCCTTAGTCCCTCTCTTCTTTGTTGTTCTCTCCCATTGGGAAGCTTTCCTGGCTTCTAGAACCAAGATCTTTTCTTCTTTTCCTATTTTCTCATACTTTTTTCCTCTTCGCTCGAGAGCTCCGTTGGTGCTCATGTATGGCTTGTTTTGGGATCTGTTCTGAGGGGATTCTCTACCCTTTAGGGCGACCTCAGTCCAATATGTATCGTGGAAGCAACCCCTTCAGTAAGAGAAATCATTGCCTTTTCCTATTGCTCAAGTTGCTCTTGGACTGTTTTGGTACCCTGTCGTAAAACGGCCATAACTTTTTGCTCCCTACTTCGTTTTGGTCGAAACCTATATCAAAATCTTCGTCTCTTTGAGCTCTATCCATTTATGTCTTTACTTCCATGTTCTGATTTACTGAGAAAATGTTACAGTGTGCAGAACAGGGTAGACTTGGATTTGGGACAGTTTTGGAGTCTGTTACTAAAATGGTCCTAACTTCTCATCTCTTGTTTCATTTTTCGTGAACTATATGTCAACATTCTTGTCTTTTGAAATCCTACAAGCATGTGTTCTTTGTTTTGGGTTTTGAGGGTCAAAGGAAGAGCTATTCCCATGCTATCGTAGCTGTTTTTTTATTTCCAATAATTGTGGGTTCTCTTGTGTTGAGCTTTATGAAAATGATGCGACCCAACAACCCCATACGTCAGAATGAGCCCTACCAATTCAGCCCCTTCACTTCCATCCATGTAGTTCTTAGTATGAAAATTTTCTTTCAACAGAGGCTTGCTCTTACATTTGGCGTTGAACGCTTGGTAGAAATCAATGCTTCCCCTCGGGGACGAGCATTTTCTGAGCGAAATCTTCGGAGCGTCCGAGCGAAGGAAAAAAAAAGCTTCCAACTATGCATAAATATGGCAAAAATCGATCAGAAGAAAACATAGTTTCACTTAGAAATATGCAAAGTATTATAGCTATGCCTATTTTATACAAAAATCTTTAGGTGAATCTGTAGGAATGGTGAGAGCATAATGGGATGGCTTTTGAAGAAACCCACATGTAGAGTAGACTTCTCTATGAAAATTCCCTTATGATCCTTCTTACAACTTTTACTTAATAGGGGGTGACATTGAAAACCCTCTCTCAACCTATCTTCATGAAAGAGTTTCTTCAAAGAAAACACATTGAAGCAAGCCATCCAGGTAGTTTCGCCAGCGAAACCCCTTTGAAGCAAGTCTCCCAAGGTAGTTTCGCTGGCGAAACTACCTTGGACAGCACTTTTAAAAGTGACATAACTTTCATATCCAATGTCCAAATATAGTCATTCGGCCACTCAAATTGATCGGAACACCCCATTTGAGCACATCTATGGAGTTATATTTTGGAAAATCTTTCATATATAGTATTAAATATTACATGTATTTTATGAGAGTGATATATAAGCCCAAGTTAATACTTATTTATAGTAATTTAAACTTCTTTAGAAACATGTCATAAATATGCTATAAAAACACTAAAAAGATATTGCCATATGATATAAATGTGTTAATAAGTAATTATATATGCATAGTATTATTACATTGAGAGTGATTATGAGAAATGTTTCTTAAAGGAATCAACACTTTTTTAAGGTAATAACAGGGGTACAAAGGGATGTCTCTAAATAAGAATATTATGTTGTGTAAAAATGAATGAGTGACTAGTCTGTATATTTTTATGATAAAGGGATCTAGTTCTAGTGAAAATAAAAGTGTAAAAACCATGTTTCCTAAAGAAAATTTTTTTTAAAAATCTCTTGAAAAACACGCTCGGATAAACCTGCTCATAGGTTTTTGCTCGTAAAATTGACGCATCCCTTCCCCTCCACCTTTCCTCTTTCCCATGTTGAACTATGATCTCACCTTTGATGTTTATATCTTTATCTTGCTTTGATTCGTCTATTTTCCTTTCCCTCTTGTTCTTTTGACTCTAAGAAGTGACTAGAATTAAGCCCCCAAATTTTGTGTCACAATACCAGTTGGGTTGAAAACCATGCAAATTATTGTGCACATCGGATATGATTTGCATTGTCGATCACTGGACTTATGGTTGAGGTGGATGACATTGTTGATCCTGTGAGCGACTATGCAAAGCATGCTGTTCTTATTTTCTTTCCAGGTCGTATGTTTGTTGCTGCAGAAGTTGGAAATTGGCTTGATGGTTCTTTTGT